>NC_089844.1:4983698-5283698 GCF_035609145.1 Eleutherodactylus coqui
GATAGATATGAGATAGATAGATAGATAGGAGATAGATAGGAGATAGAGGATAGATAGATATGAGATAGATAGATAGGAGATAGATAGATATGAGATAGATAGATATGAGATAGATAGGAGATAGATAAATAAATAGATAGATAGATAGAAAGATAGGAGATAGATAGACAGATAGGAGATAGATAGATAGATAGATAGATAGATAGATAGGAGATAGATAGATAGATAGGAGAGCGATCATATTTTTGACAGCAGACATTTTCTACAAGGGGCACAAATCAGTTTACATGGACTTACTATTAATTTATGCAAAATAAACCTCTCACTGAATTTTGCAAAATTGTCTAGAAAAGGGGCTCTGAGTGGAATAATGTTTGTAGACAAAGTTAAGAATTGTGACATTTAGAGTCCCTACATTTGGGGCAGTCTTACTGCAGCCGTCGGTGGCGTGCCGAGTGGCTGCACATCTCTAGACATGATTAAAGATGCTACAAAGTTATCAGCCTCATGCGATAAATCTCAAAAAGGGGGGGAAAGCTGCTAGAAAACTGATATGTCGACTCTAGAATATATTCCTGCAGGTTTTCAGCCTCTGAAATAGTATCCATTCAGTGACAGGAAGCAGTGATCTTAAAAACCATGAAGGACTGAATCAAAAAGTATCTGCATATTATAATTGGCTGATTACTACTATACTGTTTATGGGAGAGGCTTTTGTTGTCAGAGGTCTGCTGGGAAATCCACATAGTGCCTCATTTACACAAAGCGATCATTCAGATCCAATTACAATATTCGCGACCCTCATCCCCCCTCCCCTCCCCCCCACCCCCCCTCCCCTGTCAGGATCTCAATCATTAATTGCATAGATTTTGTCATAACAATGTCCAATTACTATAATAATTCTAGGAGGCAGGTTTGTGTTTTTGTATGTTTTTGGGTAGATCTAGATGAGGACTACACACAAGCAGAATTGGCCTGGAGAGAAAGGGTCTTCACTCTCAACTGAACTAGAGTGGGTGCAGAAGATGCGGTCCCACCCGGACTCTGGAGCCTTGGGGCCCATAAGGTCTCTCTTCCCATTATAAGAAGACCAGTATGATAAATGAAGCATTATAGTTGGGGTCCTGTTACAGATTTTGCATTTGGGCCCAGCAGTTTCCCTCCCATCCCCAGCGCCTAATGGTGCTTGCTGCTCACTGGAGTTGATCAGTAGCTCATCTTGGCCCTCTATAGGGCTGATAACTGGGCACTATATGGAGGTGATGTAGTATGTGCTGTATACTGATGTTGAGTGATGCACCACCAGTGCCCCCCTATAGCTATACCCGCGGCTGTGTTCATTCCCCTTACCTATGGGATGGCATGGAGAGAACCGTCTCTGGGGCAGCAAAACGCCAGAGACCAAAACGTTTGTGAGAAAGGAGGTTCTACAGAGTAAACATGTTGAGGGCTCCTCTGCACCCCCATAGCTAGACCACTTGGATGCTTGCTTATACCTTCTGGAAAGACAAGGAGGTTGAAGTCCCAAATAAAATCTCCTTAAATGGAGCCTGTCAAGAAGTTTTGTAATTTGAAGAAAGAGCAAATAAGCCGACAGGGAAGTGACCCCTCTCAGCGTGTCCTGACATTTACTGTTCTGCGCTTCTCCTGCCAACACCAATATTAGCTCCCACTTAGCATGGCTGAATAATGACATCACCGACGTGTCGGCGGTTACAGGATAGTCTGCATTGTCACCCCACTCCTACATAGCACAACGGCGACCTTTACCTACTGGGTCAGTCGTTCGGGAGTGCTTGGGCAAATATGGCGCCCCCCTCAGAGGCAAGAGAGAATAGACAGGCTAGAGGTGAAAGAAGAGAACTGGACAAATCCAAGATGCCGAGCATGAATGCAATAAGGAATCCCAAGACAGAAAGAGCATCATATGCTGCCGCAAAGCCGTGCGCGGCGCTGAAATAATAGTGCCATCAGGTGTCCAGGGGGGAGCAGCTTACAGTCCCCAAATAATAGAAATACATACAGCGTCCAAACGACGGGCTCTTACATACCCAAATAGAACCACCAGACTTAAAGGGGTTGTAAAAGTCACCCCATCCACAGGATATCCATAGGAAAGGGACAACTTGCTAATCCATAGGGTCTCATTTCTGAGGCCTCCTCCAATTTTGAATTAGGGAGTCTTGCCCCCCCCTGCACCTCCCACAGTTAGGAGGAGACTGAATCCAATGCTGGGCGAGCAAGCACTCCATTCACTTTCACTGACATTGCCGAGATAGCTGAGTGGCATAAACCCTCAATAAGTCACAATTTTTGGCACTCGTGCCAAAATTGTGACTGTTTGGCCCCAGAATTCTGGCACCATCTGGTTAACTCCGTGGTGTCCAGCCTATTCCTCCCCTCAGTGACCCAGTGATTCTCTTTGTTTTTCATTGTCCCATTGCAGCATACATGGCCGTCGGACGCTCGTTTTCGCAGGATGAGTCGTATCCCTTTACTGCTACCCCTTTGGTTACATTCAGTGTGTCGGAAGAGATGGAAGAAACTGAAATGCCCCCATTATTTAATGTGTTTTGTGTTCATGGCGTTCCTCTGCGGTATAGGAGACACGGTGACTATTCTCTGGATCACCGTGACGCGCGGTACCAACTTTAGATCGTATTTTATGTTACTACTTTTGCACACTTCAAACAAAAGCAATCATTTCTCTGACGCCGCATTACACGTCGGAGCATTGTCTGCCCACAGAGCTGGCGGTAAAGATTATTTGGGTACCATTTTTGGCACACTTACAATTGTGTTTTTTGGGATGGATAACAGCTGGCATAGTGCACAGCATTACTTATGTACTGCAGCATACGAGTCCCTTGAGAGCAGCCTATGAGTTACATTCAGGGACTTAAGTCAATGCCAGGCCTCCGGCTGCCATGGGAACCCATTAGCACCTTGGGCGTTAATGGACGGCAAGGAGAGCCTCCCACGTCTACGGCTTACTGGCCGGCTGGGATCAGGGGGCTCTTATAAGACAGCTGAACCCATTCTCTTCCTCAAATGGGACAACAGTTTTGGTTAAACCTGCAGCACCATAGAAAGGCGTATCTGCAGATTTAAAGCCTCTTAGTACCAAGGTGTATTGGTGGTCAGTCGTGGGTTAATGCATCTGCCCCATAGAGCCTACCTAGTACCGCCACATACTTTGGAAACATTGCGGTTACAGATTGGGAGTTCGGGGGAGGGGATCCGTCTGCATTTGCCTGCTTTCCATAAGCCGCGGCCCAACGTAATAAGCATGTGCCCTCACTGCGGACACCATTTACTAAGGGGAAGTCCATTTAAAGGGCCGCTCTGGGGACATTTTCCCCCATTCATTATGTAAGTAGGCTAGAGTGCAACAATCAGGATGGAAAATGTTTTTCGCTGGAAACCAACAAAAACTCTTATTACAGTCTATAAAATGTCCAATATGTTCAAACATGATTAAGGCCTGGAAGCCGGGGCCATGAGTCCTGCCGGAAGACCGTATTACTATGGAATCGCCCCACAGCCCCAACACTTCACAATAGACAGAAATGAAATCATGGATCCCCCTCAACTCCAGAGGTCCTCAGAGCTGCATCTTAAAGGGTTTCCCAGAATTACAAGCTATCCGCGACACACGGGATACCCCGAGTGGGCAGAACTCGCTGAACAGTGGGGGTCCCACTACTCATGAAAACGGGACTCCCATATCCCGCTCTGCCACCGTGAAGGACCCCAGTGACATCAGTATGGAGGAAGCGCTGGCCGCACAGGTCATTTCAGTGGGGCTGATGGACATATCTGAGTGGGGGCCGCCTCACTGTGGGCGATGCAGTAATCCGTCAGTAAGGAGGAGGGGGCACAAGCGACCCCCGTTCTGGAGATCAGCAGGGGCTCTCAGTGGTGATCAGAAAGTTATGCCCTATCCTGTGGAGATCCTTTAGACGGAGATAACTTAATATTCTGGTGCAACCCCTTTAAGCTGCCATATACTTTACACAGCTGTTGGCTTACAACCTTGTCGCCAGACCCACCCTTCATGCTGGTTCAGTTCAGCCATAGGGAGAGGGTCACAAACTGCTGCCAAACCCTCCACCAGGTGCCTTACCTCCCTTGAGAACATAGAATCTGGCATGACAAAATTCCCCATGTCAGCCCTTCGCTGCGCCCATATCCCACGCAGATCGGGGAGAGTCTGGACACCACACACATGAGATGGTCGGCCGATCAGGAAAACCCACACCCCAAGTGATACATGCTGGAAGCTATCAGCACAAGTGCCTCCCCCTGGCAGCGCGAAAAGTACGATTGTTAGTAAGAATGATTGCAATGAAGATATTCATGTTCCATCTAAGAATGGAGGAGAAGGAGGAGGAGAAGAAGAAGAAGAAGAAGAAGAAGAAGAAGAAGAAAGAAGAAGAGGAAGAAAGAAGAAGAAGGAGGAATAAGGGGGAGAAGAAGATGAACAAATAAAAAGATGAAGAAGAAAGGAGGAAGAATGAGAAAAAAAGAAGAAGAGAAGAGGCGCCCTGATGTATCAGTCGTGTCGCACGGATGGATTGTGTTTAAGAATGAAAAGGGAAATGGGACATTTTAAGCCGCACATTGTGGCCTAAATCTATAGAGCTTAACCACGTAATCCCCAAGACGCTCTAATATTGTGTTTCACCAAACAACAGGCTGCAGGATTTACATTCCCAGAGGAGCAGCTGGATGAATAAACTGTCCGGCCGCCTCGCTGCGCTCAGCATCACCGCGCCGCCGCCAGCAATCGCCTTTAATAAATCGGAGGAAATGCCATAGACATTATCCGAAATGCAGCGAAATCCGTAGAAATACAAACAAACGGGAACATTTCTGCGGCGTTCGTTATACGACTGATAACCATTCTATACAACATGAGTACAAGGCACCGAGCGGCCACCATAATACCGACTGCCATCTGCATCAGAGGACCCGGGTGCACCAAGAAAACCTTCCCCGCATCATTACTGCACCTCAACCAGCAGACAGGAAGCTTCTTGTAGTCTCTGCAGATTAGATGGCGGTGCTGACATGTTCTGACCACCTTACAGGAAGGGGTCAGCGATTCATGCTGCTTGCCCCAAATTCTGCCCTCCCATCCCCACATAAATCCGTCTCCATCTGACCAGGAGATGTTTTCCAGCTGCTCAGTGATACAAGTTTTGCGCTCTTTTGCCCACTGGAGTCTTTCTGTTTCTCTTAGACACAATGGAGCTGGAACTGGTCGTCCGCTGTTATACCATCCGTGCGGAGGAACGGCGAGTTGTGCGTTCGGACACGTTAGTTGGAGCCCCAGCGTTGTATTCAGCTGACTGTGCAGCCTGTTGGTCAGAACGATTCCTGACATCCTCCTCCGACCCCTTTCAGTGATGAGTTGTTTCCGTCCGCAGGATCCCCTCTCGCTGGATGTCTTCCTCGATCGCGCCATTCTCTGTATACTCTCCACACCGTTACATGATAACCCCCCACGGTTGGCGGTGAGACCCCGGCTAGTCTAGCACCGATGACCGGCCTCATTGGAAGTCGCTCCGATCGCTGGATCTTCTATCTAATGTGGATTCACACTGAAACTGATCCACGGAAACTTGTCACGTGACTTTATGTCGCACGCCGGGGTCACGGGGGGAATTACCGTACAGGGGAGCGCCAATCGTGAGGGCCGGGGGGCTGATAAAGGGGCAGTCAATGTATATACAATATATGTGTAGTATATACATATGTATGCAACCAAAGGACCATATATAGAGTATAAATACAATATACAAATCTGTCCACCTTTACCTAGGCTTCCATTCCTCAGGATACAAGAATGATACATTGTGAGCCATCCAGGTTTACGCTTTGTCTTTTTTTTACATGGAAGCCTATGGGTAAAGGTAGCTGATGAGCGCCCCCTTTTTTGCCTTTCGTGCCACATGTATCAGATATGACAAGTCAGGGGAGGACCTTATACAATGTAGTTCAGCTCTTTTGTGATGCAGAACATAATTATTGCATGTAGATGCATCCTCTCACCATACAAGTAGCTGACTACCTGCACAGGTGTTATTGGCTCCTCCATTTGGTAGTCAGCTACCTGTATGGTGAGAGGAGGATGCATCTATATGCCCGCCTCTCTCAGTAAGTAACGGCCGTTTTTTGGGATTGTTTTTAATTTTTTATTTCCCCTTCTATGATGCAGAACATAATTATTGTTTCAAACTTAAAAGGGGACCTAGAAAACCTCATCCAGATACTGTATGAGGGAATTCGGAAGTGATAGGACCCTGAGATTCTGCTCTGGAGGACGCTGAACATCCGCACGCTGCACAGACATTCCATGGAATTCAATGCTAACTGTCTAACGCCTCATTGGGGACACGGGACGCTGATCACAGCCAATCACTGCACAGTTCGCTTCTATCCGCCAACGGCTGTGTTGTATCTCTGTCTTGGAAAGCTGGGTGGCAACTAATGCGGCTGCAATTATGGCATCCATAGAGCTTCCCTGAATATTGAATAGCAGGTCAATAAGGGGAAGCGGAGAAGCAATGCCCAACTGAGTGGGACTGTCAAGCAGGAGTGTGGAAAAGCTGAGTGACAGCTGATAGAAGCCCTGTGATTGGCCAGATTGGTGATCGTTCGGCTTTCTCAAAAACAGAGATACATAAAAGAGAGCTTACAGAAGAGTAATGGAGAAATCTACTTGAAGGGGTGGTCTCACAACAGGCCGGTTGCAGGGTGTAGTGGGGATGGCTCAGGAGGTAGCGGGGGTTTTACAGTGCTGAGTAAGAAGACAAGTTTGGAGACACCAATAAAATGATGCAGTTTAATGGAACAACAGTATAAACAAGAATTTCTGGCAGTGGGGGAAGGTGGCGTGGCGGTTGGGGTGGGCACACAACAAAAAGCAACAACCTCTGCATTCACCATTCAGAACGCTCCCAGTGTCTTTCACTTTATCACTGAGCGACTGCTCACAAGTAAGCCAGCAAGGTCCACCTACACTTGAACAGTCGCAGGGAGTCTTTATCGCCGTCAATAGATAGGTTGAGCAAGTCCGCAATTTAGGCCAGAAGTCTGTGTGATTACCTTCCAGGATGCCTAGGGTACGTGGGATGGGGTACAGGAGGGCTCTGTCCCAGTAATCCGCTACCTGTTCTCTGTGAGCACTGCTAAAGCCTCAGCAGTAGATGCCGTGGTGGGACTATTTTAGCACCCTGTGATACGTCTTGTGCGGCTGCAGCAGCTCGTGCTCTTCTGTGCACACCTACTTGGAGAGACCGGTCTCTGACTTACTGCCAATGGGAAACACTAAGACAGTCCTCAGGTGATGCCTTTGGCACTCTGAAGCTAGTGGAAGGTTGCGGAATGTCCCCCTTTCTCTGGTGCCCCCCATTTACCGGCTGATTCCCCTGGCAAACTCCCGGAGCTGCCCAACACATGGAAGATCTGTGCAATCTGCTCCCTCTCTCTGCATCTGATAGAAGACAGTCCTTTATGAGGAAACCAAAATTGTAGTCCCATAGTGAAACATTTAGGACCAGTAGCTTCTGGCTACAATGGGACTAGGGCTGGATTAACCATGGTGCAAATGGAGCACTGGCTGCAGGCCCCAATGGTGCTCATATATGCAGTGGTCCCACAGCTGTCTGCTCTTTAGCAGGTTGAGGGGGCCCAAACCTCTGGTTCTCACTGGATTTGCAGATCGGGTGAGAAGCTGTATACTCACATGTTGCACAGCGCTCCCACAAGCCGCTGTGAACTGGTCTGCTCCCTTTCTTCCAGGGTCAGTGCGGGCACGTGACGCATACCAAGACGCTTCATGGGCTGGGCATCCACAGTGACCCTGGAAGAAAGAAAGAGAAAAGCAGTGCCGAGCGGCTTGGGGGAGCGCTGCACAACGGGAGAGTATACAGCTGTATCTTTGGGGGTTTTTAACTAACAGAAAAAGAGGCAGAAGAGGGGGCATTATTGGAGCTTTATTTATTACAGGGGCAGAAGAGGCGCCATTTATTAATTACAGTGGCAGAAAAGCAGCATGGATAGTTATGGGGGCAGGAAAGCAGGCATTATTAATAACAGTAGCAAAATGGATTATGGGAGAAAAAAGTTGACATGATTACTTATGGGGACAGAAAAAGGGCATTTTTAATTATGGGTGCAAAAGAGGCGACATTGTTATTGATGGGTGCAGAAACGGCCCCACTTTTACTGTGTGGAGGACAGTAAAAGCAGCACTGATTGGGTGGGGCCCAAGTACCATCCGGGGCATCATGGATTGTGTAGCGGTGTGGAAAACATAGGGAGGGTGATGGAAAAGCAAGGAGCTAAAGATTGCTGTGTGTCAAGTTCTTCAGAGCCAAGTTGTGTCCGGGAGAAGTCATTGTGACGGTCAGGGTACAGATAGAGAAGAAAAGGGAGAGAAAACGGCATGAATCAGAGACAACGCCACCTGTGAGCACTGGAGGAGACTGCACTGCAATCCATGTCACGATGTAGAGCTGGAGATAATATTAATATGAAGGGGGCACTAGAGAGCAATATTACCGTGAGAGGATGCAAAGCGTGGGGCTTAGGAGTATGGCCTGAAAATTTGGCAGGTTTGCTCTGTTGGCAGAAATTAACATGGGAGAGCCCTTGGAGGAGCTGCATCCAAATTGACACTCTACACTGTGGACAACCTCATTCTAGCCCAGAGTAGGACAGCTCCCGATCAGCTGTAATCAGTGGGGTAACTTTACATCAAGAGTGCAATCTCCCTACAGCACCACCACAGGGGGGAAAGCAGTATTACATAGTACTTGGAAATCCATGTGCATAAAGAAACATGGGAGGTATGGAGGAGATTCCGTCGGTCCGCAACATGTGATAGGTGGCTCTCTAACGGAGTAGTGGAATTACAAGAAGGCTAGGAGGGAAAGGTTAGGGGCGAGATACGAGAGGAGTGGGGAAATAAATAGATAAAGTAACAGCGTTTTAGGTGGCCAATATAGCCGGAGACCTTCTGCTTTGTGTTTTTTGCTTTCTCTCTTCTCTTTTTTCCCTGATTATTTAGCATGAAGGAATGGCATTGATTTATAAAGTCCTGCGGGTCCTTAGAGTTCGGTGGGCCACAAGCACTAGCTTGGTTTTCCTTGGAGAACCGGAGTGGCTGGTCGGACTCAAACTGAGCAGCAATGGTATTGATTCACATGTGTGTATATATATATAAAACAATGGCAATGACATGTATTATGGAGCATTGAGTCCTTGCGGGTTGTTTCTCTTGGAGCCGCTCCTGGCGTTGCACATGTACTTTAACCCCTTGAGTGGCAGGTTTCCTATCACCCTGTCGTGCCCACCAGGGCAGGTTTTTTAAAATGGTCTAATCATTGAATTTCAACTAGTTTTGCAGTTGCGTCTCAAGAGCCATAACTTTTTCATTTTTCCATTGACATGGCCATATGAGGGCTTGTTTTTTGCGGGACAAGTTGTGATTTTTTAAACAGGGGGGAGGAAAAAAAGAAATGGGGAAAAAAGAAAAAAGGGGCCATGTCATTAAGGGGTTAAATAATGTATTAACTTCCTTCTCTGGGTCATTACGACGCACATGGATACCACATGTGTGATTGTATTTTTGATTTTTTTACAAAGTAAAGGGAGACAAGTGTTTTTTTTATTTTTTTAATAATTTTTTTACTTTTTTTTTTTTTAATTTTTTTAAAATTTTTTATTTTTTTTTGTCCCTTTAGGGGACTTCCACAGAGACCCATCAGGACCCCTGATCACATTCCAGGGGTCCGAGGGTGACATCCCTTTACATGCTGCAGTGACAGCCCTTTACATGCTGCAGTCACATAGACTGCAGCATGTAAAGGGTTAACACAGCAGAGATCGGAGGTTTTCTCTGATCTCTGCTGTAAGAGCTAGTACCTAGCTGTCCTCTGACAGCTAACAACCAGCTCTCCCTGCCACAGAGACCATCTGCTTGCTTCTGACAAGCCGATGGTCTCTATGGCAACCTGTAAACAAAGCAGGACATTGCCGACATGTCGGCAATATCTTCTGCTGGTTTTTCAAAGCCCTTGCTTTGTTCTCTGTGGGTCTGTGCAGGCAGAGCACACTGTCACAGCTTGTGGCAGTGTGCTCTGCAGCTCCCATAGTGATACATAGCCCGGAAATCTTCCGGGCTATGTTGCTATGAGCAGTGGAGCTCGTCACGGAACTTTTCCGGGCGTGCCACTCAAGGGGTTAAAAGTTTGTCAAATGTAAAATTCTTAATAAATATATATTTCAATAGACGTCCATGTGCTATAGAATACATCGATGTGCCGAGATCTACAGAGAGACCCCCATAACGCACCCTCAGCTTCAGATTTAGAAAAGAAAGAATCAAGAAAAACTTAAAATTTCTGCTCAGTGGATTTCTTGATCACTCATCAAACTACAGGCGACTGGAGGCTCCAAAACATCAAAAACAGGATAAACACATTTCTACCTGATGTTATTGGAGATTGTCTACAAATACAGCAGAATGTAGAGAGGGATGGAACGGCACATAAGCCAGGCTTCAAACGGTGCTCTAAAATATCGCCACTCTGTGGCAATAAGTGGTGTTGCAGAGCTGAAATCATGTAATTAGATATGAGAGAGATAGATAGATAGATAGATAGATAGATAGATAGATAGATAGATAGATAGATAGATAGATAGATAGATAGATAGATATGAGATAGATAGATAGGAGATAGATAGACAGGAGATAGATAGATAGATAGATAGATAGATAGATAGATAGATAGATAGATAGATAGATAGATAGATAGATAGGAGATAGATAGATAGGAGATAGATAGATACATAGATAGATAAGAGATAGATAGATAGATAGATATGGGATAGATAGATAGGAGATAGATAGGAGATAGATAGATAGATAGATAGATAGATAGATAGATAGATAGATAGATAGATAGATAGGAGATAGATATGAGATAGATAGATACATAGATAGATAGGAGATAGATAGATAGATAGATAGATAGATAGATAGATATGGGATACATAGGAGATAGATAGGAGATAGATAGATAGATAGATATGAGATAGATAGATAGGAGATAGATAGATAGATAGATATGAGATAGATAGATAGATAGATAGATAGATAGATAGATAGATAGATAGATAGATAGGAGATAGATAGATAGATAGGAGATAGATAGATGTGAGATAGATAGATAGGAGATAGATAGATAGATAGATATTAGATAGATAGATAGGAGATAGATAGATAGATAGATAGATAGATAGATAGGAGATAGATAGATAGATGTGAGATAGATAGATAGATAGATAGGAGATAGATAGATAAATAGATAGATAGATAGATAGATAGATAAGGGATAAATAGATAGATATAAGATAGATAGATATGAGATAGATAGATAGATAGATAGATAGATATGATATAGATAGATATGATATAGATAGATATGATATAGATAGATAGATAGGAGCTAGATAGATAGAGAAGATAGATAGATAGATATGAGATAGATAGATAGATAGATAGATATGCAATAGATAGATAGATAGGAGATAGATAGATAGATAGATAGGAGATAGATAGATAGATATGAGATAGATAGGAGATAGATAGAAAGATATGAGATAGATAGATATGGGATAGATAGATAGATAGATAGATAGATAGATAGATAGATAGATAGATATGCAATAGATAGATAGATAGGAGATAGATAGATAGATAGATAGATAGATAGATAGATAGATAGATAGATAGATAGGAGATAGATAGATAGATATGAGATAGATAGGAGATTTATAGAAAGATATGAGATAGATAGATATGGGATAGATAGATAGATAGATAGATAGGAGATAGATAGATAGATAGATAGATAGGAGATAGATAGATAGATAGATAGATAGATAGATAGATAGATAGATAGATATGAGATATGTAGATAGATAGGAGATAGATAGGAAGATATAAGATAGATTGATAGACAAATAGATAAAGAGACAGACAGAAAAATATAGATAGATGGATTGGAGATAGATAGATAAATAGATAGATATGAGACATAGTTAGATAGATAGATAGATAGGAGATAGATAGAAAGATATAATATAGATAAATAGACAAATAGATAAAGAGACAGACAGATACATATAGATAGATGGATTGGAGATAGATAGACAGAGAGATAGAAAGATGGATAGATGTTAGATAGATAGATATGAGATAGATGGATAGATAGATATAAAGATAGATATATAGATAGATATGAGATAAATAGACAGATAGATATGAGATAGATAGATAGATAAATAGATATGAGATAGATAGATAGATAGATACATAGAGAAAGAAATAGATAGACGAATTGAGAGATATGAGAGAGATTTGAGATAGATACATAGATACATAGATACATAGATAGAAAGATAGATAGATAGATAGATATGAGATAGATAGATAGACAGCTAGATAGATAGATAGATATGAGATAGATAGACAGATAAATAGATATGAGATAGATAGATGGGTAGATGATTAATAGATAGATGTGAGATAGATAGGTAGATAGATAGATAGATAGATAGATAGATAGATAGATAGATAGGAGATAGATTAAAAATAGATAGGAGATAGATAGTAAAATAATATAAGATAGATAGATACATAGATAGAGAAATAGATAGACGAATTGATATGGGATAGATAAAAAGATAGGTAGATAGGAGATAGATAGGTAGATAGGAGATAGATAGATAGATAGATAGGAGAAAGATAGATAGATATATAGATAGATAGAGGATAGATATGAGATAGATAGATAGACAGATAGATAAATAGATATGAGATAGATAGATAGATAGATAGATAGATAGATAGATAGATACATAGATAGAGAAATAGATAGACGAATTGATATGAGATAGATAGAAGATAGATATAAGATATAAGACAGATAGATATGATAGAGATAGAAAGATATGAGATAGATAGATATAAGATCGATAGAAATATATGAGATAGATAGATGGATAAATAGATAGACAAATATGAGATAAATAGCTGGAAAGACAGATAGAGAGGAAATCGATAGATAGATAGATATGAGATAGACAGATAGATGGATAGATAGATAGAGATGAGATAAATATGAGATAGATAGATGGATAGATAGGAGATAGATATAAGATAGATAGAAGGATAGGTAGATAGGTGATAGATAGACAGACAAATAAATATAAGACAGATAGATATGAGAGACACAGAAAGATATGAGATAGATAGATAGATAGATATGAGATAGATAGATAGATAGTAGAGTGATAGATAGATAGATAGATAGATAGATAGATAGATAGATAGATAGATAGATAGATTAGTTAAATAGATAGGAGATAGATAGATAGATAGATATGAGATAGATAGATAGATAGAGGTGAGATAGATAGATATGGGATAGATAGATAGATAGATAGATAGATAGATAGATATTAGATAGATAGATAGATAGATAGATAGGAGATAGATAGATGGATAGATAGGAGATAGATATGAGATAGATAGAAGGATAGGTAGATAGGTGATAGATAGACAGACAAATAAATATAAGACAGATAGATATGAGAGAGACAGAAAGATATGAGATAGATAGATAGATAGATAGATAGATAGATAGATAGAAATGAGATAGATAGATAGTAGAGTGATAGATAGATAGATAGATAGATAGATAGAGAGATAGATAGATAGATAGATAGATAGATAGATAGATAGATAGATAGATAGATAAATGAGTTAAATAGATAGATAGGAGATAGATAGATAGATAGATAGATAGATAGGAGATAGATAGATAGATAGATAGATATGAGATAGATAGATAGATGTGAGATAGAAAGATATGGGATAGATAGATAGATAGATAGATAGATAGATAGGAGATAGATAGATAGATAGATAGGAGATAGATAGATAGATAGATAGATAGATAGATAGATATGAGCTAGACAGATAGATAGGAGATAGATAGATGGATAGATAGATAGGAGATAGATAGATAGATATGAGATGTATAGATAGATAGGAGATAGATAGGAAGATATAAGATAGATAGATAGACAAATAGATAAAGAGGCAGACAGATACATATAGATAGATGGATTGGAGATAGATAGACAGAGAGATAGATGGATAGATATTGGATAGATAGATATGAGATAGATAGATAGATAGATAGATAGATAGATAGATAGATAGATAGAGAAATAGACAAATTGATATGAGATAGATATATAGATAGATAGACAGATAGATAGATATTAGAGATGAGCGAACGTACTCGTCCGAGCTTGATATTCGTGCGAATATTAGGGTGTTCGGGATGCTCGTTACTCTTAACGAGTACCACGCGATGTTCCGGTTTCTTTCAGTTTCCTCTCTGAGACGTTAGCGCGCTTTTCTGGCCAATTGAAAGACAGGGAAGGCATTACAACTTCCCCCTGTAACGTTCAAGCCCTATACCACCCCCCTGCTGTGAGTGGCTGGGAAGATCAGATGTCACCCAAGTATAAAAGTCGGCCCCTCCCGCGGCTCGCCTCAGATGCCGTGTGAGTTAGTGAGGGAAAGTTCTGTTCTATTGGAGTTGCTGTAGGGAGAGTGTTTGTAGTGAGTGTAGGCTTCAAGAACCCCAACGGTCCTTCTTAGGGCCACATCTACGTGTGTGCAGGCTGCTGTTAGCAGTGGAAATTTTTTTTTTTTCAAAAAATCGTCTGTGCAGAGCATTGCACCCTCCATTGATACTACAGGGACAGAATTGTGTAGGCAGGGCCACAACACAGTTATTGTTCATTGAATATCCGCAGTGGGGCCCTCTCTTTGCAAATTTGCGAAAAAATTATATTTGGCCAGCCTGTGTCAGTCCTAAGGTCTCCGTGTACGTGTGTGCTGCGTGGAGAACGTACAAAAATTAGACGCAACCAGCTACGGTTTACTGCAGGCTTGCGCCATTGTCTTTCCTGACTGGCAAATACCTGCTCTGCCAGAGTTAATAACTCTGCTACACTAAAGTTGTGTGACACTTTTTCAGGGCCACACCACAGTTATAAAAGTTATTGTTCATTGAATATACGCAGTAGGGCCTTCCCTTTGCAAAAAAGCGAAAAAATTATATTTGGCCTGCAGGCTTGCGCCAATTTATTTCCTGCCTGGGAAATCAAATCACTGGTAATACAGCATGCTGAGGGGTAGGGGTAGGCCTAGAGGACGTGGACGCGGCCGAGGTCGCGGAGGGCCAAGTGAGGGTGTGGGCACAGGCCGAGCTCCTGATCCAGGTGTGTCGCAGCCGACTGCTGCGCAATTAGGAGAGAGGCACATTTCTGGCGTCCCCACATTCATCGCCCAATTAATGGGTCCACGCGGGAGACCTTTATTAGAAAATGAGCAGTGTGAGCAGGTCCTGTCCTGGATGGCAGAAAGTGCTTCGAGCAAGCTATCATTCACCCACAGTTCTGCGCCGTCCAGTGCTGCAAATCCGAATCCTCTGTCTGCTGCTCCTCCTTCCTCCCAGCCTCCTCACTTCACTACAATGACACATGCTCAGGAGCGGGAACACTCCCAGGAACTTTTCTCGGGCCCCTGCTTAGATTGGGCAGCAGCGGTTCCTCTCCCACCAGAGGAGTTTATCGTCACTGATGCCCAACCATTCGAAAGTTCCCGGGGTCCGGGGGAAGAGGCTGGGGACTTCCGCCAACTGTCTCAACAACTTTCTGTGGGTGAGGAGGACGATGACGATGAGACACAGTTGTCTTGCAGTGAGGTAGTAGTAAGGGCAGTAAGTCCGAGGGAGCAGCGCACAGAGGATTCGGAGGAAGAGCAGCAGGACGATGAGGTGACTGACCCCACCTGGTGTGCAACGCCTACACAGGACAGGTCTTCAGAGGGGGAGGCACGGGCAGCAGCAGGGCAGGTTGCAAGAGGCAGTGCGGTGGCCAGGGGTAGAGGCAGGGCCAGACCGAATAATCCACCAAGTGTTTCCCAAAGCGCCCCCTCGCGCCATGCCACCCTGCAGAGGCCGAGGTGCTCTAAGGTCTGGCAGTTTTTCACAGAGACGCCTGATGACCGACGAACAGTGGTGTGCAACCTTTGTCGCGCCAAAATCAGCCGGGGAGCCACCACCAACAGCCTGACCACCACCAGCATGCGCAGACATATGATGGCCAAGCACCCCACAAGGTGGGACGAAGGCCGTTCACCGCCTCCGGTTTGCACCGCTGCCTCTCCCCCTGTGCCCCAACCTGCCACTGAGATACAACCCCCCTCTCAGGACACAGGCACGACCGTCTCATGGCCTGCACCCACACCCTCACCTCCGCTGTCCTCGGCCCAATCCAGCAATGTCTCGCACCGCACCGTCCAGCCGTCGCTAGCGCAAGTGTTACAGCGCAAGCGCAAGTACGCCGCCACGCACCCGCACGCTCAATCGTTAACCGTCCACATAGCCAAATTTATCAGCCTTGAGATGCTGCCGTATAGGGTTGTGGAAACGGAGTCCTTCAAAGCTATGATGGCGGCGGCGGTCCCGCGCTACTCAGTTCCCAGTCGCCACTACTTTTCCCGATGTGCCGTCCCAGCCCTGCACGACCACGTCTCCCGCAACATTGTACGCGCCCTCACCAATGCGGTTAGTGGCAAGGTCCACTTAACTACGGACACGTGGACAAGCACAGGCGGGCAGGGCCACTACATCTCCCTGACGGCACATTGGGTGAATTTAGTGGAGGCTGGGACAGAGTCAGAGCCTGGGACCGCTCACGTCCTACCCACCCCCAGAATTGCGGGCCCCAGCTCGGTGGTGGTATCTGCGGCGGTGTATGCTTCTTCCACTAAAGCACCCTCCTCCTCCTCCTCCTCCTCAACCTCTGTCTCGCAATCTAGATGTGTCAGCAGCAGCAGGACGTCGCCACCAGTCGGTGTCGCGCGGCGTGGCAGCACAGCGGTGGGCAAGCGTCAGCAGGCCGTGCTGAAACTACTCAGCTTAGGAGATAGGAGGCACACGGCCCACGAACTGCTGCAGGGTCTGACAGAGCAGACCGACCGTTGGCTTGCGCCGCTGAGCCTCCAACCAGGCATGGTCGTGTGTGACAACGGCCGTAACCTGGTGGCGGCTCTGCAGCTCGGCAGCCTCACGCACGTGCCATGCCTGGCCCACGTCTTTAATTTGGTGGTTCAGCGCTTTCTGAAAAGCTACCCACGCTTGTCAGACCTGCTCGGAAAGGTGCGCCGGCTCTGCGCACATTTCCGCAAGTCCCACACGGACGCTGCCACCCTGCGCACCCTGCAACATCGGTTTAATCTGCCAGTGCACCCACTGCTGTGCGACGTGCCCACACGGTGGAACTCTACGCTCCACATGTTGGCTAGGCTCTATGAGCAGCGTAGAGCTATAGTGGAATACCAACTCCAACATGGGCGGCGCAGTGGGAGTCAGCCTCCTCAATTATTTTCAGAAGAGTGGGCCTGGTTGGCAGACATCTGCCAGGTCCTTCGAAACTTTGAGCAGTCTACCCAGGTGGTGAGCGGCGATGCTGCAATCATTAGCGTCACCATTCCTCTGCTATGCATCTTGAGAAGTTCCCTGCAAACCATAAAGACAGCCGCTTTGCGCTCGGAAACCAAGCCGGGGGGAAGACAGTATGTCACTGGATAGTCAGAGCACCCTCCTGTCTATATCTCAGCGCGTTCAGGAGGAGGAGGAGGAGCATGAGGAGGATGAGGAGGAGGGGGAAGAGACAGCTTGGCCCACTGCTGACGGTACCCATGCTGCTTGCCTGTCATCATTTCAGCGTGTATGGCCTGAGGAGGAGGAGGAGGAGGAGGAGGAGGAGGAGGATCCTGAAAGTGATCTTCCTAGTGTGGACAGCCATGTGTTGCGTACAGGTACCCTGGCACACATGGCTGACTTCATGTTAGGATGCCTTTCTCGTGACCCTCGCATTCAACGCATTCTGGCCTCTACGGATTACTGGGTGTACACACTGCTCGACCCACGCTATAAGGAGAACCTTCCCAGTCCCATTCCCGAAGAGGAAAGGGGTTCGAGAGTGTTGCTATACCACAGGACCCTGGCGGACAAGCTGATGGTAAAATTCCCATCCGACAGCGGTAGTGGCAGAAGGCGCAGTTCCGAGGGCCAGGTAGCAGGGGAGGTGCGTAGATCGAGCAGCATGTACAGCCCAGGCAGTGCAACAGTCTTTAAGGGCCTGGCCAGCTTTATGGCTCCCCAGCAAGACTGTGTCACCGCTCCCCAGTCAAGGCTAAGTCGGCAGGAGCACTGTAAAAGGATGGTGAGGGAGTACGTAGCCGATCGCACGACCATCCTCGGTGACGCCTCTGCCCCCTACAACTACTGGGTGTCGAAGCTGGACACGTGGCCTGAACTAGCGCTGTATGCCCTGGAGGTGCTTGCTTGTCCTGCGGCTAGCGTCTTGTCGGAGAGGGTGTTTAGTGCGGCTGGGGGAATCATCACAGATAAGCGTACCCGCCTGTCAACCGACAGTGCCGACAGGCTAACACTCATCAAGATGAACAAAGCCTGGATTTCCCCAGACTTCTCTTCTCCACCAGCGGACAGCAGCGATACCTGAACAATACATAGGCTGCACCCGCGGATGGAAGCTACGTTCTCTCTCACCATCCAAAACGGGGACATTTCTGCTTCATCAATCTGTGTCTAATATTCCTCCTCCTCCTCCTGCTCCTCCTCCTGAAACCTCACGTAATCACGCTGAACGGGCAATTTTTCTTAGGGCCACAGGGCTCACTCATCTAATTTTTCGAAACAATTTTTATATGTTTTGATAAGGGCCAAGAGGGGCTGTAAAGAAAGTAATAAATGTCGCTTATCAAAAATGAGTACCGTATATATGCTTATCAATCTATTTTAGCAAAAAGAATATTTTAGCAATATATTGTATGTGTAACAGAAGTCATGACTGTTTTAAGGAAGTACGTCTGATCTAAGTGGAATCAGGAAGTTCTAAGAGCAGATGTTCATAAATGAAGTAAGACCTAGCCTAACCGCAAAGAAGTTGTCAGCTCTTTCTCTATATTTACTAATGTACTCGTCTAAAAGTCATGTGAAATTAGCTATTTCTTGAATGTCATATATCAAGCCTAAATGTCAAAGTTTATTGAATGATTATGTCATAAGTTTATTGTCAGATATAGAAGTCATGAGTTTAAGATGTATGGAAATCATGAGGTTATTCCTTGTATTACCAGAGGTCGCATCCCTGCGTGGGCGATCTTCTATATAAACTGAGACTATGCCAATAAAGACTTAGAGTTCATTACTTCACCATATACCGTGTGTAATGGTCAGTACTTTGACTCTCAAAGGAGCGCTCCTCCTGCTTAGGTCAATTTGGAACCGACAACATAACTGACCAGTCTGTTTGAACAAATTAACCCTCGACAGTTTCAATGCTCTTAAAAGCGTTGAAACTTTAACTTGAACCAATTTTTCGTTAAACTGGGCTGCCTCCAGGCCTAGTTACCACTTAAGCCACATTAACCAAAGCGATTAATGGGTTTCACCTGCCATCTTGGTTGGGCATGGCCAATCTTTACTGAGGTACATTAGTACTGTTGGTACACCAATTTTTTGGGGCCCTCACCTACAGTGTAATCATAGCAATTTGTTTGTTCTTCGCCTGCACTCATGGTACAGAAAGGTGTGTGGGGTTGGCCTACACTTTAGCTACATAAATGTAACTTGGGCCTTGGCTATACTAAGGCTACTGAAATGGAACTAAGACTGCGCTCCCACTATACTGCTGCTTCAGAATTGTTACTGGGGCCTGTCTTGAGTGCTACTATTGCTGACATGGAACGAATACTGCGCTCCCGCTATACTGCTGCTTCGGAATTGTTACTGGGGCCTGTCTTGACTGCTACTATTGCTGACATGGAAAGAAGACTGCGCTCCTCCTATAATGCTGCTAGTGATATGTTAGTGGGGCCTGTCCTAATGCTACGGCTGAAATGTTGCGAATTATGGGCTCTGCCTATACCGCTGGTAATGGTATGTCTCTGGGGGTGTGGAAACAGAGGCTTCCCAAAGACATGATGGCGGCGAGGCCATTTCCCACCAACGCTGTTACTGTTAAGGTGCATATAACCACGGACACGTGGAGAGGACACGTAGTGCCTCAAAAACATCCCCCTCCTCCTCCAACAGGGAAAACATTCTTGGCAAATGCCTTTGCATTGGTTCGTCTGGTGGCAGTCCAAGAATTTCACCTTTACCGACACTACAAGAGAGCCCCCCCACCATCCCCCCGCCACGGCCCACTTAATCCTGGCCACATTCCGAAAACCAACAAAATAAAACCGCGCTAGTAGGTCCGCAGTCACCACCACATTACCACCAACGCGGTTACTGTAAAGGTGCATATAACCACGGACACGTGTAGAGGACACGTAGTGCCTCAAAAACATCCGCCTCCTCCTCCAACAGGGAAAACAAACATTCTTGGCAAATGCCTTTGCATTGGTTCGCCTGGTGGCAGTCCAAGAATTTCACCTTTACCGACACTACAAGAGAGCCCCCCCACCATCCCCCCGCCACGGCCCACTTAATCCTGGCCACATTCCGAAAACCAACAAAATAAAACCGCGCTACTAGGTCCACAGTCACCACCACATTACCACCAACGCGGTTACTGTTAAGGTGCATATAACCACGGACACGTGGAGAGGACACGTAGTGCCTCAAAAACATCCCCCCGCCACGGCCCACTTAATCCTGGCCACATTCCGAAAACCAACAAAATAAAACCGCGCTACTAGGTCCGCAGTCACCACCACATTACCACCAACGCGGTTACTGTTAAGGTACATATTACCAGTCTGACTGGGGCATGCAGACACCTTGACAGAATGAATAGTGTGTGGCACATAGGTTCCCCATTGCTATGCCCACGTGTGCAGCTCCTGATGGCAGTGGCACAGGATTCTATTTCTCATTGCTTCTGTACAGCATTGTGGGCTATCGCCCCGCCCCTTTTAAAGAGGGTCGCTGCCTAGCCGTGCCAACCCCTCTGCAGTGTGTGCCTGCGGTTCCTCCTCATAGCAGATGCACTTCTAAATAGACATGAGGGTGGTGTGGCATGAGGGCAGCTGAAGGCTATGCAGGGACACTTTGGTGTGCGCTGTGGACACTGGGTCGTGGGGGGGTTGGGCAGCATGTAACCCAGGAGAAGTGGCAGCGGAGTGTTATCCAGGCAGTGATTGTGCTTTGTTGTAGCTAGTGTGGTGCTTAGCAAAGGTATGCCATGCTAATGAGGGCTTTTCAGAAGTAAATGTTTTTGGAAGGGGGGGGGCCCACTCTTGCCGCTATTGTGGCTTAATAGTGGGACCTGTGAACTTGAGATGCAGCCCAACATGTAGCCCCTCGCTTGCCCTATCCGTTGCTGTGTCGTTCCCATCACTTTGTTGAATTGCCCAGATTTTCACACATGAAAACCTTAGCGAGCATCGGCTAAATACAAAAATGCTCGGGTCGCCCATTGACTTCAATGGGGTTCGTTACTCGAAACGAACCCTCGAGCATCGCGAAAAGTTCGTTCCGAGTAATGAGCACCCGAGCATTTTGGTGCTCGCTCATCTCTAATAGATATGAGATAGATAGATAGACAGACAGATAAATAGATATGAGATAGATAGGAGATAGATAGATGATAGATAGATAGATAGATAGATAGATAGGAGATAGATGGATTGATAGATAGATATATATATATGAGATAGATAGATAGATAGGAGATAGATAGATAGGAGATAGATAGATAGATAGGAGATAGATAGATAGATAGATAAATATGAGAGAGATATGAGACAGATAGATAGATAGATAGATAGATAGATAGATAGATAGATAGATAGAGAATAGAGATGAGCGAACATACTCGTCCGAGCTTGATGCTCATTCGAGTATTAGGGTGTTCGGGATGCTCGTTACTCGAAACGAGTACCACGCGATGCTCGGGTTACTTTCACTTTCATCTCTGAGACGTTAGCGCGCTTTTCTGGCCAATTGAAAGACAGGGAAGGCATTACAACTTCCCCCTGCGACGTTCAAGCCCTATACCACCCCCCTGCAGTGAGTGGCTGGGGAGATCAGGTGTCACCCGAGTATAAAAATCGCCCCTCCCGCGGCTCGCCACAGATGCATTCTGACAGAGATCAGGGACAGTGCTGTTGATGCCGGAGCTGCTATAGGGAGAGCGTTAGGTGTAATATTAAGCTTCAAGAACCCCAACGGTCCTTCTTAGGGCCACATCTAACCGTGTGCAGTACTGTGGAGGCTGCTTTTTGCAGTGTTGCACTTTTTTTTTTATATATCGGCCGTGCAGAGCATTGCGCCCTGCAGTAATACTCCAGGGCCAGAAGTGCTGGTTAGGCAGGGACAGAAGACATATTATTGATTGTATATAGGCAGTGGGCCTTTTCTAAAAAATTTGGGGCAAAAAATCTATTTGGCCTGCCTGTGACTGTGCTCAGTGTTCTGGGTCTGTCTGTGCTGGGTGTAGTAGTTCTACAAAATCATACGCAGCCAGCTAAGTGTTACAGCAGGCTTGCGCCAAATTATTTCCTGGCGTTCCGTAAGCGAAGTCAGCCTCCAACCACAGGCCAATAAGCGGCACATTTAATTACAGAGTTCTGTTTCTGCACTACTGGTAATACACCATGCTGAGGGGTAGGGGTAGGCCTAGAGGACGTGGACGCGGCCGAGGACGCGGAGGCCCAAGTCAGGGTGTGGGCACAGGCCGAGCCAGTGCGGTGGCCAGGGGTAGAGGCAGGGCCAGACCGAATAATCCACCAACTGTTTCCCAAAGCGCCCCCTCGTGCCATGCCACCCTGCAGAGGTCAAGGTGCTCTACAGTGTGGCAGTTTTTCACAGAGACACCTGACGACCGATGAACAGTGGTGTGCAACCTTTGTCGCGCCAAGATCAGCTGGGGAGGCACCACCACCAACATGCGCAGGCATATGATGGCCAAGCACCCCACAAGGTGGGACGAAGGCCGTTCACCACCTCCGGTTTGCACCACTGCCTCTCCCCCTGTGCCCCAACCTGCCACTGAGATCCAACCCCCCTTTCAGGGCACAGGCACTACCGTCTCCTGGCCTGCACCCACACCCTCACCTCCGCTGTCCTCGGCCCCCTCCAGCAATGTCTCTCAGCGCAGCGTCCAGACGTCGCTAGCGCCACTGTTTGAGCGCAAGCGCAAGTACGACGCCACGCACCCGCACGCTCAAGCGTTAAACGTGCACATTGCCAAATTGATCAGCCTGGAGATGCTGCCGTATAGGTTTGTGGAAACGGAGGCTTTCAAAAGCATGATGGCGGCGGCGGCCCCGCGCTACTCAGTTCCCAGTCGCCACTACTTTTCCCGATGTGCCGTCCCAGGCCTGCACGACCACGTCTCCCGCAACATTGTACGCGCCCTCACCAACGCAGTTACTGCCAAGGTCCACTTAACAACAGACACGTGGACAAGCACAGGCGGGCAGGGCCACTATATCTCCCTGACGGCACATTGGGTGAATGTGCCTGGGATAGAGTCAGAGCCTGGGACCGCTCACGTCCTACCCACCCCCCGAATTGCGTGCCCCAGCTCGGTGGTGGTATCTGAGGCTGTGTATGCTTCCTCCACTAAACCACCCTCCTCCTTCAACGCAACCTCTGTCTCGCAATCAAGATGTGTCAGCAGCAGCACGTCGCCAGCAGTCGGTGTCGCACGGCATGGCAGCTCAGTGGTGGGCAAGCGTCAGCAGGCCGTGCTGAAGCTACTCAGCTTAGGAGAGAAGAGGCACACGGCCCACGAACTGCTGCAGGGTCTGACAGAGCAGACCGACCGCTGGCTTGCGCCGCTGAGCCTCCAACCGGGCATGGTCGTGTGTGACAACGGCCGTAACCTGGTGGCGGCTCTGCAGCTGGGCAGCCTCACGCACGTGCCATGCCTGGCCCATGTCTTTTATTTGGTGGTTCAGTGCTTTCTGAAAAGCTACCCACACTTGTCAGACCTGCTCGGAAAGGTGCGCCGGCTCTGCACACATTTCCGCAAGTCCCACACGCACGCTGCCACCCTGCGGACACTGCAACATCGGTTTAATCTGCCAGTGCACCGACTGCTGTGCGACGTGCCCACACAGTGGAACTCTACGCTCCACATGTTGGCCAGGCTCTATGAGCAGCGTACAGCTATTGCGGAATACCAACTCCAACATGGGCGGCGTAGTGGGAGTCAGCCTCCTCAATTATTTACAGAAGAGTGGGCCTGGTTGGCAGCCATCTGCCAGGTCCTTGGAAACTTTGAGGAGTCTACCCAGATGGTGAGCGGCGATGCTGCAATCATTAGCGTCACCATTCCTCTGCTATGCATCTTGAGAAGTTCCCTGCAAAGCATAAAGGCAGACGCTTTGGAATCGGAAACGGAGACGGGGGAAGACCGTATGTCACTGGATAGTCAGAGCACCCTCATGTCTATATCTCAGCGCGTTGAGGAGGAGGGGGAGGAGCATGAGGAGGAGGGGGAAGAGACAGCTTGGCCCACTGCTGAGGGTACACATGCTGCTTGCCTGTCATCCTTTCAGCGTGTATGGCCAGAGGAGGAGGGGGAGGAGGAGGATCCTGAAAGTGATCTTCCGAGTGAGGACAGCCATGTGTTGCGTACAGGTACCCTGGCACACATGGCTGACTTCATGTTAGGATGCCTTTCTCGTGACTCTCGCGTTACACGCATTCTGGCCACTACGGATTACTGGGTTTACACACTGCTCGATCCACGGTATAAGGAGAGCCTTTCCACTCTCATTCCCGAAGAGGAAAGGGGTTCGAGAATGATGCTATACCACAGGGCGCTGGTGGACAAACTGATGGTAAAATTCCCATCCGACAGCGCTAGTGGCCGAAGGCGCATTTCCGCAGCCCAGGTAGCAGGGGAGGCGCAGAGATCAGGCAGCATGTACAGCACAGGCAGGGGAACATTATCCAAGGCCTTTGCCAGCTTTATGGCTCCCCAGCAAGACTGTGTCACCGGTCCCCAGTCAAGGCTGAGTCGGCGGGAGCACTGTAAAAGGATGGTGAGGGAGTACGTAGCCAATCGCACGACCGTCCTCCGTGACGCCTCTGCCCCCTACAACTACTGGGTGTCGAAGATGGACACATGGCCTGAACTCGCGCTGTATGCCCTGGAGGTGCTTGCTTGTCCTGCGGCTAGCGTCTTGTCAGAGAGGGTGTTTAGTGCGGCTGGGGGAATCATCACAGATAAGCATACCCGCCTGTCAACCGACAGTGCCGACAAGCTTACACTCATCAAGATGAACAAAGCCTGGATTTCCCCAGACTTCTCTTCTCCACCAGCGGACAGCAGCGATACCTAAGCAATGCGTAGGCTGCACCCACGGATGGAAGCATTGTTCTCTACCACCATCAAAAACGGGGACCTTTTAGCTTCATCAATCTGTCATCCTCCTCCTCCTGCTCCTCCTCCTGAAACCTCACATAATCCCGCCGAACGGGCAATTTTTCTTAGGCCCACAAGGCTCAGTCATATAATTTTTGTAAACAATTTTTATACGTTTCAATGCTCATTAAAGCGTTGAAACTTTCACCTGAACCAATTTTTATTTTAACTGGGCTGCCTCCAGGCCTAGTTACCAATTAAGCCACATTAACCAAAGCGATTAATGGGTTTCACCTGCCCTCTTGGTTGGGCATGGGCAATTTTTCTGACGTACATTAGTACTGTTGGTACACCAATTTTTTGAGGACCTCGCCTACAGTGTAATCCAATTAATTTTTTGCCCACCTGCATTAAAGCTGACGTTACATCAGCTGTGTTGGGCACTGCAATGGGATATATTTATGTACCGCCAGTGGGTTCCAGGGAGCCACCCATGCTGTCGGTCCACACGGAGTTGTAAATGCATGTGTCTACATCTAAAGAACCTCAGTCTGACTGGGGCATGCAGTGTTGGCCGAAGCCCACCTGCATTTAATCGGACGATACCTCAGCTGTGATGGGCACTGCAATGGGATACATTTATGTACAGCCGGTGGGTTCCAGGGAGCCACCCATGCTGTGGGTACACACAGAATTCCTATTGCGGAGTTGTACCTGCCTGTGACTATTTATAAAAAACCGCGGTCTGACTGGGGCATGCAGACACCTTGACAGAATGAATAGTGTGTGGCACATAGGTTCCCCATTGCTATGCCCACGTGTGCAGCTCCTGATGGCGGTGGCACAGGATTATATTTCTCATTGCTTCTGTACAGCATTGTAGGCTATCGCCCCGCCCCTTTTAAAGAGGTTCGCTGCCTAGCCGTACCAACCCTCTGCAGTGTGTGCCTGCGGTTCCTCCTCATGGCAGACGCACTTATAAATAGACATGAGTGTGGTGTGGCATGAGGGCAGCTGAAGGCTGGGCAGGGACAGTTTGGTGTGCGCTGTGGACACTGGGTCGTGGGGGGGGGGGCAGTATGTAACCCAGGAGAAGTGGCAGCGGAGTGTCATGGAGGCAGTGATTGTGCTTTGTTGGAGGTAGTGTGGTGCTTAGCTAAGGTATCCATTGCTAATGAGGGCTTTTCAGAAGTAAAAGTTGTTGGGAGGGGGGGGGCCCACTCTTGCCGCTATTGTGGCTTAATAGTGGGACCTGTGAACTTGAGATGCAGCCCAACATGTAGCCCCTCGCCTGCCCTATCCGTTTCTGTGTCGTTCCCATCACTTTCTTGAATTGCCCAGATTTTCACAAATGAAAACCTTAGCGAGCATCGGCGATATACAAAAATGCTCGGGTCGCCCATTGACTTAAATGGGGTTCGTTACTCGAAACGAACCCTCGAGCATCGCGATAATTTCGTCCCGAGTAACCAGCACCCGAGTATTTTGGTGCTCGCTCATCTCTAGTGACAGTTGATATAACTCCTGATATAAGGCACTCACATGCGAGGTGAGGCCCTCCTTTTTGGCCTGGAATAAGGATAGGCCTATTACAGGAGCCCTACCAAACAAAACCTTCATAAGGACTCAACTTAGTCTTACAATTAGGCGTGGTTCTAACCAAGTAGATGACTAATAAAATGCTTACCTCTATTATTATTATTACTTCTGGTGTATCAAAATATTCAAAATTACTTTCATAAAACATATATATATAATTTTTGTCATATTCTTGGCGCGTTAAAAATTATTATTATTATTTTTTTATTTCTCAAGCCACGCCTCCAACTAACATGAAAATAGGTCTATGCAAACCAACAACTCCAAACACCTACCTTTGGTAGATGTATGCTATTATCCTGCAGTCACTGATACAGATTGTCTGGCTCGCACCGAGAAGGTACCTTGACCAATTGGCCTGGATTGTAACGGGCGCATATCATCCATCCTTGTACAATCCATATTGCAGCAGGGTTGAATCCTGGGGTGCGCCAAGCAGAAGACACCATAACACACATTACCTCCTTGGATGAATGGGTTAGCTCAGGGATCAGGTGTGACATCATGGAGTACAGCGTGCAGGGGAGGCACAGGCATTAACCTTTCTGCCAGACCCCATTAGTGTTCTGTTCGCTTTTCCACTCCTCCTTTTTCTTCTTTTGAGGCCTGTTCCTGTAATTCAAGCAACAGAGAAATATCTACACCTGTTTCAGGTGCAAGCAGGTTACCAGCCGTTACCTCATTCAATGGAAGTCAGGCTGCTGCGGTGCCTGCTCTCTGGTCCCTTCCAGCCTCAGTGGTTGTCTCTTTGGCATAAGCCTGGACTCTGATGATAAGTCACCTGTGCGGAAAGAGCTAAAACCTTGTTGAACAAAGACACTGCTTCTGCGTTCTGGATTGGCTTACTCAAGGACCCCATGAAACTTCCACTATGCCACAAAGGATGTGAAATCGTGTACGATTCCCAATGTGTACCTTAAGTCGGTGCAGACATTAACAGTGTTACCTGCAGCCAGCTTACATATTTCAGTGAGCGCCATCACCTCTATTTCCTGAGTAACTGAGTGTCTCAGGAGGAAAAGAGTGGTTTTTGTATAATTACCTCTTTCTGTCAGTTACCACTGCATAGCCTGTTTCGCTTGTCCATTTCCACGATATTTGGACCCATCTATGGTAAAACCTCAAGATTTACATTAATCACGGCAGTTACAACATTTTTGTTAGGACCCCTAGTTTCTCTTTTCATTCGTGTTTCTACAACCATGTGCTTGCTATTTAATATCATGGTCTGCGCCTGCCGCCCCTTCCTCTCAACCTTCTGAATTCAGTAAAAGACATGAAACGGCATTTGGAACTATACCCCTCTTGATTGCGATATGTGAGGGTGCTAGCAGGGCAGTCTCATACATAGCTATTCTGGAAGCTGAAAGATGTTTAGTTTGCACTCTATGCATTATTTTATGGCCCCTTGAGGGAGCATGACATTATAGGGGCCCCACACCATCTCTAGTACCTGTACGAAAACGTACTGCAAACAGGAGAGGAAATATTATTATTACAAACTACAACCATAACCACTGCTCCAATGATGGTTAACCCCTTAGTGACCAAGCCTGTTTACGCCTTAATGACCAGGCCAAATTTTGCAAATCTGACACGTGTCACTTTAGCATGGAAAAAGACCAGAAAGGTTTTGCATATCCAAGCGATTCTGACATTGTTTTATCGCCACATGTTGTACTTCATTTAGGTGGAAAAAAAAGACCGATAGAATTTGTGTTTATTTATTAAAAGCGCCAAAATTGGGAAAATTTTGAAAAAATCGTCATTTTTTCACATTTCCAACTGCAATATCTCAAATATGTGCAAACATAATATAGAAATTTTTGCTAAGATTTATATTTCCATCCGTTTACTTTATTTTGGGCGCACATTGGAAAATCTTTCGTTTTTTTTTAACCATTTAGGAGACGTACAAATGTAACATTACTTTTCAGCATTTTGAGGAACACTTTGTTTTCCTACACCAATCCAAGATTGGAAAGGCTCCTAGGAGTCAAAATGATAGATACCCCCACAAGTGACCCCATTTTAAAAACTACACCCTTTAACGTATTCACTGAGGGGTGTCATGAGTATTTTAACCCCACAGTTTTTTTTCAGGAGTCAATGCAATTTAGAAGAGAAAAACAAAAATTTCATATTTTTGCAAATATGTCATTTTAAAGACAGGACTTTTTTCTATAGTACACATGAAAATTAGGATTTGCACCCCAGAATGGATACCCCTGTTTGTCCCGTGCTCAGAAACATACCCATTGTGGCCCTAATCTTACGTTTGGATGCACAATGGGGCCCAAAATGAAAGGAGCAATCGGTGGCTTTCGGAACAGAAATTTTGCTTGAAGGAGATTTAGGCCCCATTGCCCACTTGTAGAGCCATTGAGTGACCAAAACTATGGAGAACGCCCACAAGTGACCCCATTTTGAAAAGTAGACCCCTTAACGAATTTATCTAGGGGTATAATGACTTTTTTGACTTCACAGTTTTTGAATTAATCTAAGCCAAGCCGAAGGAAAAAAATTACAATTTTCATTTTTTTGGTAATTCTGTCATTTTAAAAGCAGTTTTTTTGTACAGCACATATATGAATGAAGACTTGCACCCCAAAATGGATACCCCTGTTTCTCCCGTGCTCAGAAACATACCCATTGTGGCCCTAATCATATGTCTGGATGCACAATGGGGCCCAAAATGAAAGGAGCAACCGGTGGCTTTCGAAACAGAAATTTTGCTTGAAGGAGATTTAGTCCCCATTGCCCACTTGTAGAGCCCTTGAGTGACCAAAACGATGGAGAACGCCCACAAGTGACCCCATTTTGAAAAGTAGACCCCTTAACGAATTTATATAGGGGTAGGATGACTTTTTTGACTTCACAGTTTTTGAATGAATCTAAGCCAAGCCGAAGGAAAAAAAATACGATTTTCATTTTTTGGTAATTCTGTCATTTCAAAAGCAGTTTTTTTTGTACCACACATATATGAATGAAGACTTGCACCCCAAAATGGATACCCCTGTTTGTCCTGTGCACAGAAACATACCCATTGTGGCCCTAGTATTACGTCTATATGCACAATGGGGCCCAAAATGAAAGGAGCAACCGGTGGCTTTCGGAACAGAAATTTTGCTTGATGGAGATTTAGGCCCTATTGCCCACTTGTAGAGCCATTGAGTGACCAAAACGATGGAGAACCCCCACAAGTGACCCCATTTTGAAAAGTAGACCCCCTAACGAATTTATCTAGGGGTATAATGACTTTTTTGACTTCACAGTTTTTGAATGAATCTAAGCCAAGCAGAAGGAAAAAATTACGATTTTCATTTTTTTGGCAATTGTGTCAATTTAAAAACTGTTTTTTTTGGAAAGTGTACATAGGAATGAAGACTTTCGCCCCAAAATGGATACCCCCATTTGTCCCGTGTTCAGAAACATACCCATTGTGGCCCTAATCTACTTAAAGGAAACATAGCTAGGCCTATAATGGAAGGAGCACCTGTTGGATTTCAGGGTACAACGGAATAAATTCCAGTCCCCATTGCCCACTTGTAGAGCCATTGAGCGTCCAAAACGATAGAGAACCCCCACAAATGACCCCATTTTAAAAACTAGACCCCTTAACAAATTCATCTAGGGGTGTACTGCATATTTTGACCCGAAAGTATTTGAATGAATCTAAGCAAAGCAAAAGGAAAAAATTACGATTTTCATTTGTTTGGCAATTTTGTCAATTTAAAAACTGTTTTTTTTGTACAGTGTACATAGGAATGAAGACTTTCACCCCAAAATGGATACCCCTGTTTGTCCCCTGTTCAGAAACATACCCATTGTGGCCCTAATCTACTTACAGGACACATGGCTAGGCCCATAATGGAGGGAATGCCCGCTGGATTTCAGGGCAGAACTGAATAAATTCAAGGCCCCATTGCCCACTTATACGGAAAAAAAATTGACTTCCTAAAAATAATCCCCCCCCCCCCCCCCCCCCCCCCCCGCCATCCCCATTTTTTGGCATTCCCTAAATATTAGATAAAGGTAATAATATAAATGCGTTTTATGTCCGAAGACAGGGGTAATTACGGAGGCTGGTTGGGCTGGGCACATGGGGCAAGAAAACCAGGTATCCCCCCCCCTCCTCTCATGTATTTTGGGGGGTATTTCGTAACCTCAGCAGCGGGGATGGGGTGTAGAAAGTGGCGCTGTGAGGCTTTGTAATCTTGCTGCGGTGCAGCGGTCTCACAGAGAAGGCGCTCAACAAGCTGCTCCTGGAACTGCAGGAAGGCGAGCGTAAATTACGGATTACAGGTAGCGGTCTGAATAACGCCGGGCTCACGTAGCCATAGGTGGAATCTGCTTGCGGAGGCCCGCAGCGGATTCCAGCTGTGAGCCCGGCTGTGACCCTGCGTACGGTTGCGTAATGTACTGCACATAACTGCCTACTCACACAGGCGGTTTTTTGTTTGCATTTCCCGCGCCGTCGCTTAGAGATGACTCGGGTACCCGCAGCCCGTACACAATGTGTTTGCACATGGGCTGCGAGTATATCCACCGTCATAGAGCACAAAGGGCTCTAGGTCGCAGATATTCGTGGTAAAATATAGCATGCTGTGTTCTGTTTCTGCGAGTGGATTACGTAATTCCGACCCGCTAATTGGGGGGAATTGTGTAATCCAATGCATGCGATTGATCCGTGGATTACCGCTGATCAAGCGCATGCAGAACCTGTAATTCCTCTCCGGTCACGCGTGACCGGCCTAATGTTAGTTCGCTACTTTATCATGTGACCGGGGACCGCTCAGCGAGGCCACCGGTCACTGCTCCAAGCACTCAGCAACCGTTGGTCGCTGGGAGCAAGGAGATTTAACATTTCCTGGGCTTCCCGACTCATGCGAATGTGTCCGGCATTTTGCCGGCGGGCGCATGCGCAGCAGCCGGAAGGGTCCATGGAGGATAATCGCATCTGGATTCAAGTGCGGAAGCCTCCGAGAAGATGTTTCATCTCCCCCCACCGATCGCATCGGTGAGGGGAAATGAAACTGCCACTTTTTAAAGAACTTTTACGTGATCGCCATTATGCATTGGATAACGGCGATCACGTGACCAGTAACCGCATACCGCGGCTCCCCGTGACATCTCCAGGCTCTTGGCTACCTTTTGTAGCCAGCAGCAGGGAGATTTTATATTTCTTGGGCAATCTTTCACTTTTGCGCATGCGTCCGCCATCATGCTGACGGGCGCATGCGCCGAAGCTGGGGTAACATCCGCGGATCAACATCCCACCAGGGAAAAAATCCAGGACCTTGGGTACGTAATTTCATCCCCCCTTACGGATACGATCCATAAGGGGAGATGAAACTTTAACTTTTTAAACTTTTTTTTACTTTTAACTTTTTTTTTTTTTTTTATTTTTTAACTTTATATGATCACCGTTATTTGATGGATAACGGTGATCATATGACTGGAAACCGCATACAGCGGTCCCCAGTCATATCTCCCTGCACTCGGCTATCTGTGACAGCCGGGTGCAGGGAGATTTTGAATTTGCCGGGCTCGCCGGCTTCTGCGCATGCGTGCCGCATCGGCACATCGCAGAAGCCAGCGGGGGGTCCAGACACCGGCCGGAGGACATCGGCGGACCTGAGGTGAGTATTTTCACCTCCCCTCATGGATCCGATCCATGAGGGGAGGTGAAACTTTTCTTTTTTTACACTTTTTTTTAACTTTTTTGCGATCGCCGCTATCCATTGGATAACGGCGATCGCGGTACCGGGGACCGCTCACCGCAGTCCCCGCTGACATCTCCTGCCTCCCGGCTACCTACAGGAGCCGGGAGCCAGGAGATTTTAAGTCTCCCGCGCCGCCGGGCCTTCTGCGCATGCGGCTGACGTAATGCCGCCAGGCGCGCATGCGCAGAAGGACGGCTACGGCGCCCGGAGCATTGGGACAGCTGGGAGTCGTACGACGGACATCGGTGAGTAATTTCAGCTGCTCCGATGGATCCGATCCATCAGAGCAGCTGAATCTTTAACTTTTATTGCACTTTTATTTACTTTTTTGCGATCGGCGCTATCCATTGCATAGCGCCGATCACAATGCCGGGGGGGGCTCCGAACAGCCCGGGATGACAGCTCCATGCTGTCAGCTACCTGCGTACACCAACAGCATGGAGCTGTCACGTCCACAGCCCGAGGGGCATTATTCTCTGCAGGAAGCATGTTTTTACGTCCTCAGAGAATAAGGCCCACTTCGGGAGGACGTAAAAACACTATGGGCTGGTCGTTAAGGGGTTAACTACTGGTTTACTAAGGGACTGGTATCCCTGATACCATTTGGGATAAACTCAATTTCTTGCATCAAAAATGTACTAATTTTTTTCTTCAAATGTAAGACTCTTCACGTAAGATACTGTTGTTAATTGAAAATGAGATACACTCTAAAATAGCACTTTTGTTACTAAAGTACTTATCGGGTGTTTCAAGTATGCAATTTATCTCATTTTAGTATCTTAATTCAATAATATTCAAATTAACACAACTCAATATTTTTAAATTCTCCACATACTCCAAGAACCTATATGTATATATATATACACACTGTGGCAATCCTGGACTATTATCTCACACAACTACCCTCAAGAATAAAATTAGATACCCCTCCTTTGGTCACCTACATTTGTTCAAGTGAGAGACTTAACATGGAGTCTAAGAGTGACCTTCCCTCTATACATTACCACAATATACATATATATACCAACATCCACTTAAATGGAGACACACTTCTCTCCTAGGCTGGTCTGTGTGGAGGGTGGAGCAGGACCTCTTCCTATTGTTCTTCCCTCCCATTTCCTTACATCCCCTAGCTCCACCCCATGTGGCCTCGCTCAGCGTTTGGTCTTTCTTGCCTCATTTCATTTCTAGCCACCGGACAGTATATGCCATATAACACAATCTAACTCTCATACGGGCCCTTCCATTATACACACAAATTCACACTCACTGGGGTTTTCACTCACTCATACACAGACTGATAAGTATCTCATGTGAAGTAGAAACTGGGATTGTATTTACTGTACATAGGACTGCCGACAGCGGACAAAGTATATATACTGTATATAAGAAAACTCTTATGTACCGCGGTTTTTACATATTTTGTCCAGAATAGGCTATCCAATGACAAACACAATACAACTTATGCCCATTTCCACCCATATACTTATATTCACCACTCCAGATAGCAACTATTATCACCGTTCATTGTTAAACCTTCTACCTTTTCTTAACTCATTGACTTGTTTTTTGTTTTTTTTTCTTTGTGTGTCCAGTTGTTTTTTTACAAATATCATCTCATTGAATTTGCTTGCGAGTCTTTGATTTTTCCCACACCTCACGACGCAGGTTTGGCTTATCTCACTAATAAGCACTTACAGTTTCGACCCTGCTCTTTTATGCCGTAATTAGAAAAATCCTATTATTATTGAGATCCTCTCATCCCACAACTCGTAGCACAAACTTTTACTTTTGGCACTAGTCCTCAAAAAATTTGTTGTGCCCACTACAATTGGATAGACATCTCGGCCGGCTCACTCTTCCATCAGACAGGCCCCTCTGCTGTCTGGTACCAGTTACTCCAAGCCAAAATCCTTTGAGTTGATGTATACCAACATGGCAAACGAAAGCATTCCATGTGCACCCTTCCCCCCACATAACAAAGGGAGACCTCTTCAGCCACATGTTGCTCACCGCATGGACGCACTACTCTGTTTTTAACCAGCAACTTTCTTCACTACTATAATCTTCAGCTAAAATTGCTTACATCAACTTTCCTTTTTACTTTCTTTTAACAAGTTATACTACACATTCTTTGTTCCTTATTAACCTGCACAGTCTGTTCACACCATTCACTACTACAGAGACAATATAAACCCCCATAGCTCACACCTTTTTACACTCAGGACATTACTTCACAGACAACATAAAAACCACACAGTATATCTACTTCATAGTTCTTTTGATACAGACTTATCATATTTCAACTCACCCGGCCGGGGGCGGATCATAGCAGAGAGGGAGAGATGGTATAGGTATAAGAATAGCTTATTACCTTGTTTGAGCTCATTATCTGTTTGTCTCTGCTTCAAAGTCCCCTTGTGTCCGGATAACGATGAAATATCTTCATATCTCTGTATCTTCATTATCTCAGCAGTGCCTCCAAATTTGTTAGCGCAAAATTCGCTATATCAGATATACTGTGTGTTTCAAATTAGATAATATGTGCAGGCCTGGAGAGCCTTTCAAAGACCACGAGTTTACATCATGTGTCCCCAAAAGAGTCTGACTTTATTCACGCGCATAAAGTTTAAATAAAATCTCAGCACAGGAAGTGAAGTAATTTAGGATACAGTTAAATTATCTAGTGAGCTGATAGGTCATTCTCAGAGGGAGGTATTTGTGAGGTAGCTTGTGAGGTCATCCACCTGGGAGGAACTTCGGTGAGCACGCTCAGTTCATTCTTGAATTTGGTCTCATGAAAAGAACATCCTGTTTCTCCTCTCTGCTTGTCGAAGACAAAGACATTTCTAGATGTCTAGATGGACACACACACTGCTCCTCCAAGTCTTGTGGAGGTGGGGGGGGGGGCGATGTTCCCTTCCCCCAGAGGTTTACATTATAGACAAAATATAGTATTTTAACAGTTGACAACAGAAAATACATACAAAATGGTGAACCTATTGGAAATCTCCCACAATGGTATTACACATGAGGAAATCAGAGTGCCCAAACATGGCAGAGTTTCACCCTATGAAGGGCCTCGGCCTACATTTCTGCCCTAGTCAGTCAGTGGGTTTGTGTCGGAAAGGTAAAACTCCGCAATGGGAAGTCTTTGTGCACCCACAGCATAGCCGAACCCCAGGAACATAAAGATGGTATTACGCATAAAGAAATCACAGCGCCCGAACCTGGGAAAGTTTCACCCCGCCAAGGACTTCGGCCCACACCCTCAGCAATTGTGGGCGTAAAGCGGACTTCGATGCTAGTACAGCTTTGAACGTCTCATTAAATTAGTTGCGGTTGCTTTCACCGCTCCAAAGACCGGATTAACATGGAACAAGTTCCATAGGCCCAACGTGGCACAGTTGCAGTTCCCCCAGGACATAGGCCTCAGCCCATACCCTCAGCAAAATCGGGCGTGAAGCGTACTCCGATGCTAGTACAGCTGTGAAGGTCTCATTAAATCAGTTACGTTTTCTGTCACTGCTCCAAAGACTGGATTAACCTGGAACAAGTTCCACAGACCCAACCTGGCACAGTTGCAGTTCCCCCGGAAAAAAAAGGCCTCAGCCCACACCCTCAGCAATCGCGGACATGAAGCGGACTTCGATGCTAGTACAGCAGTGAACGTCTCATTAATGCAGTAACGCTCCTCTCCTTTCACCCAAACCAGTGTCTCAGATAACTGTGGTAACACGAGAGAAAATACATGATGCCCAGTGCTGATCCCCTGACCCCAAGCAGGAGGAGGAGGAGGTGGCATTACAAAGCCAAGACACCATGACCAGGACTTGCTATAGTCTGTGTGGGAAGCACATCAGCGGGCCCAGGGTCAGGCTCGGTCCCAGCCTCCACCTTGTGTGACCCAAGGTGCCCTGAGTTACATAGCAATGGGAAATCCATGTGTCCCTACACAGATAGCTCAACTCTGCAATGGAAAGTCTTTGAGTTCCTTGGGCTAGCCTATGCTGTAAGTGCACAAAGATGGTATTACACAGGAAGAAATCAGAGTGTCCAACCATGGAAGAGTTTCACCCCGCCAAGGACCTTGGCCTCGGCCCACAATTCTGGCCTAGTTAGTCTCTCTATTATTTGTGCCAGATAGGTAAAACACCACGATGGGAAGACTTAGTGCACCCATTGTATAGACAGACCCCTGTAACATTCCTGTAGCAAAGGTATAAACAGACCCCAGTAACATTTCTGTAGCACAAGTATAGGCAGACCCCTGCAACATTTCTGTAGCAAATGTATAGGCAGACCCCTGTAACATTTTTGTAGTAAAAGTATAGGCAGACCCCAGTAACATTTCTGTAGTAACAGTATAGGCAGACCCCTGTAACATTTCTGTAGCAGAAGTATCGGCAGACCCCTGTAACATTTCTGTAGCAAAGATATAGGCAGACCCCAGTACCATTTCTGTAGTAACAGTATAGACAGACCCCTGTAACATTTCTGTAGCAGAAGTATTGGCAGACCCCTGTAACATTTCTGTAGCAAAGGTATAGGAAGACCCTGTAACATTTCTGTAGCAGCAGTATAGGCAGATCCCAGTAACATTTCTGTAACAGATATATAGGCAGACCCCTGTAACATTTCTGTAGTAACAGTATAAACAGAGCCCAGTAACATTTCTGTAGCAGAAGTATAAACAGACCCCTGTAACATTTCTGTAGCAGCAGTATAGGCAGACCCCTGTAACATTTCTGTAGCAGCAGTATGGGCAGACCCCTGTAACATTTCTGTAGCAGCAGTATAGGCAGACCCCAGTAACATTTCTGTAGCAGCAGTATAGGCAGACCCCTGTAACATTTCTGTAGCATCAGTACAGGCAGACCCCTGTAACATTTATGTAGCAGCATTATAGGCAGACCTCAATATCATTTCTGTAGCAGATGTATAGGCATACCCCTGTAACATTTCTGTAGTAACAGTATAGACAGAGCCCAGTAACATTTCTGTAGCAGAAGTATAGGCACACCCCTGTAACATTTCTGTAGCAGCAGTATAGACAGACCCCAGTAACGTTTCCGTAGCAGCAGTATAGGCAGACCCCAGCACCATTTCTGTAGTAGAAGTATAGGCAGACCCCAGTAACATTTCTGTAGCAGCAGTATGGGCAGACCCCTGTTACATTTCTGTAGCAGAAGTATAGGCAGGCCCCAGTAACATTTCTGTAGCAGCAGTATAGGCAGACCCCTGTAACATTTATGTAGCAGCAGTATACACAGACCCCTGTAACATTTTTGTAGCAGCAGTATAGGCAGACCCCTGTAACATTTCTGTAGCAGAAATATAGGCAGACCCTAGTACCATTTCTGTAGTAACAGTATGGGCAGACCCCAGTAACATTTCTGTAGCAGAAGTATAGGCATACCCCAGTACCATTTCTGTAGCAGCAGTATAGGCGAACCCCTGAAAAGTGGGGTATTATGACTGTAGGCGAAGGCCTGAAAAATTACTTAGTTAAGAGTATAGGCGAGGGCCAGAAAACTTAGTGTACCAAGAGTACAAATGTACCCCTGAAAAATTGCTCAACCAAGAGGGCAGGTGAAACCCATAAACATTTTTTAAAGATATAGCTCGCTGTAGCTTAATTTGTAACAGAGCCTGGAGGCAGCCCTGTGAAAAAAATTGGTTCATGATAAAGTATCAATACTTTTGAAACTTTGAAAAATTTGTAAAAAATTGTTAGATAAGCCTTTTGGGCCACAGAAAAATTGGCAGTTCAGCATGATGACATGATGTTTCAGGAGGAGTAGGAGGACTAATATCAGAGACAGATTGACAAAGCTAAATGCCCCTTTTAGAAGAATGCTTCTATCTCCGTTTGCAGAGAAAAGAATCTTTAGGTTCCGCTGTTCTCCGCCGGTGGAGAAGAGAAGTCTGGGGAAATCCAGGCTTTGTTCATCTTTATGAGTGTAAGCATGTCGACACTGGCAGTTGACAGGCGGGTACGCTTATCTGTGATGATTCCCCCAGCTGCACTAAACACCCTCTCTGACAAGACGCTTGCGGCAGGGCAAGCCAGCACCTCCAGGGCTTTCAGCGCAAGTTCGTGCCACGTGTCCATCTTTGACACCCAATAGTTGTATGGAGCTGAGGCATCACGGAGGACGGTGGTACGATCAGCTGCGTACTCCCTCACCATCTGTTTACAGTGCTCTCTCCGACTTAGCCTTGACTGGAGAGTGGTGACGGAGTCTTGCTGGGGAGCCATAAAGCTGGCAAAGGCCTTGGGCAGTGTTCCCCTGCTGCACTGAACATGCTGCCTGATCTCCGCGCCTCCCCTGCTACTTAGCCCTCGGAACTGCACCTTCTGCCACTAGCGCTGTCAGATGGGAAGATTAGCATCACTTTGTCCACCAGGGCCCTGTGGTATTGCATCACTCCCATACCCCTTTCCTCTTCAGGAATGAGAGTGGAAAGGCTCTCCTTGTACCGTGGGTCGAGAAGGGTGTACACCCAGTAATCCGTGTTGGCCAGAATGCATCTAACGCGAGGGTCATGAGAAAGGCAGCCTAACATGAAGTCAGCCAGGGTGCCAGTACGCAAGACATGGCTGTCCCCACTAGGAAGATGACTTTCAGAATCCTCCTCCTCCACAGCCCATACACGCTAAACAGATGAGAGGCAAGCAGCATAGGTACCCTCTGCAGTGTGCCCAGCTGTCTCTTCCCCCTTCTCCTGCTCCTTCCCCTCCTCCTCCTCCTCCTCCAAAACGTGTGGAGATATAGACATGAGGGTGGTCTGGCTATTAAGCGACATACTGTCATCCCCTGTCTCCTGTTCCAACCACAAAGCATCGGCCTTTATGCCTTGCAGCGAACTTCTCAGAAGGCATAGCAGCGGGATGGTAACGCTAATGATTGCAGCATTGCTTCTCACCATCTGGGCAGACTCCTTAAAGTTTCCTAGGACCTGGCAGATGTCTGCCATCCAGGCCCACTCCTCGGTAAAGAATTGGGGAGGCTGACTACCGCCCATGTTGGAGTTGGTATTCCACTATAGCTCTACACTGCTCATAGAGCCTGGCCAATATGTGCAGAGTTCCACCGTGTGGGAACGTCACACAGCAGTCGGTGCACTGGCAAATTAAACCGATGTTGCAGGGTCCTCAGGGCTGCAGCGTCCGTGGTGGACTTGCGGAAATGTGCGCAGGCGCGGCACATCTTGCCGAGCAGGTCAAACAAGTGCCGGTAGTTCTTCAGAAACCACTGAACCACCAGATTGAAGATGTGGGCCAGGCATGGCAGGAGTGTGAGGCTGCCAAGCTGCAGAGCCGCCACCAGGTTACAGCCGTTGTCACACATGACCATGCCCGGTTGGAGGCTCAGCGGCGAAAGCCAGAGGTCGGTCTGCTCTGTCAGACCCTGCAACAGTTCGGGGGCTGTGTTTCTTGTCACCTAAGCTGAGTAGTTTCAGCACGGCCTGCTGACGCTTGCCCACCGCTGTGCTGTCGCGCTGCGCCAAACCGACTGCTGGCGACGTGCTGCTCACACTTTTTAATTGAGAGGTAGAGGTTGCGTAGGAGGAGGAGGAGGGGGAGGGTTTAGAGGAGGTGGCATAGACCGCCGCAGATACCAACACCGAGGTTGGACCCGCTATTCAAGGTGTGGATAGGACGTGAGTGGTACCAGGCTCTGACTCGGTCCCAGCCTCCACCAAATTCACCCAATGTGCCATGAGGGAGATATAGTGGCCCTGCCCACCAGTACTTGTCTACGTGTCCGTGGTTAAATGGACCTTCCCAGTAACCGCGTTGGTGAGGGCACGATTTATGTTGCGGGAGACTTGCTGGTGTAGGGCTGGGACGGCACACCGGGAAAAATAGTGGCGACTGCGGACCGAGTAGCGCGGGACCACCACCGACATCATGTTTTTGAAAGCCTCCGTTTCCACAAGCCTGTACGGCAGCATGTCCAGACTGATTAATTTGGCAATGTGCACGTTTAAAGCTTGTGCATGCGGGTGGGTGGCGGCGTATTTGCGCTTTCACTTCAACGCTTGTGCTAGCAACAGCTGAACGCTGCGCTGAGAGACATTGCTGGATGGGGTCGAGGACAGTGGAGGTGAGGGTGTGGGTGTAGGCCGGGAAGCACTCGTGCCTGTGTCCTGAGAGGGGGGTTGGATTTGTGTGGCAGGTTGGGGCACAGGGGAGAGGCAATGGTGTGACCCGGAGGCGGTGAACGGCCTTCGTCCCACCTTGTGGGGTGCTTGGCCATCGTATGCCTGCGCGTGCTGGTGGTGGTGAGGCTGGTAGTGGTGGCTCCCCGGCTGATCTTGGTGCAACATAGGTTGCACACCACTGTTCATCAGTCGTCCGCGCTCTCGCTAAAAAACATCCACACCTTTGAACACCTAGCCCTCTGCACAGTGGCTTGGCGCGAGGGTGTGCTTTGGGAAGCAGTTGGGGGATTCTTCGCTCTGGCCCTGCCTCTACCCCTGGCCACCCCACTGCCTCTTCCAACCTGTCCTGCTGCTGCACTTGCCTCCCCCTCTGAAGCCCTGTCCTCAGTTGGCTTAGCAAACCAGGTAGGGTCAGTCACCTCATCGTCCAGCGGCTCTTCCTCTGAATCATCTGTAGGCTGTAGAAGAGAGGAGACCACAGCACTCGCAAAGACAACCCGCTGGATAAAAATCCACTCGGGGGGGAGGAAAAGATTATTTCCAAGACTTAAGCGTCAGCAATAAATGCAGAGCCACCCCTCTGTGCGCTCCTCCCTCAGACTTACTTCCCTTACTATTACCTTACTGACAAACAACTGTACCTCATCATCCTCACCCACAAAAAGCTCTTGAGACAGTTGCCGGAAGTCCCCAGCCTCATCACCTGGACTCCGGGAACTTTCCAAAGGTTGGGCATCGGTCACGACAAACTCCTCAGGTGAGAGAGGAACCATTTTTTCCCACTCATGGCAGGGACCCGAAAACAGTTTCTGGGAGTCTGCCTGCTCAGAATATGTCATTTTCATGGAGTGAGGAGGCTGGGAGGAAGGAGGAGCAGCCAGAGGATTCAGAGTTGCAGTCACTAGGCCGGGAGTAGTGGACTGCGAAGAAGACTGGGTGGTCGATACATTGCTGAATGCATTTTCTGCCATCCACGACAGGACCTGCTCAAACTGCTCTGTTTGTAATAAAGGTCTACCACGTGGACCCATAAATTGTGATATGAAGCTGGGGACCCCAGAAACGTGCCTCTCTCCTAATCCCGCAGCAGTCGGCTGTGATACACCTGGACCAGGAACTCGGCCTGTGCCCACACCCTCACTTCGACGTCCATGTCCTCGACCCTTACCCCTCTTCATGGTGGATTAAGAATAGAGCAGGCCCAAATAAATTACCCCACTGTACAGCACTGACAACTGGGCCTTAATTCACAGAGACTTGTAGATAGCGGAGGCTCTATGCTGTGACCGCTGTCTTGCGCTGATACCTAGGTGTAATTTGCCGCTCGCAGAGACTTGTAGATAATAGAGGCTGTGTGGGGTGGGAGAAGACTCTAAAGCCAGTGGATAGAGCTGGGAACTGCGGCGATCTCAACCCCACCAACGGAAATGGTATTGTGAGATGCTCTGCACAGCGGCTGAGCTGAAATACTTTGCAGTGGCCCCGGTAATATTACAGTACTGTTTAGCGGTGAGACCTCTGTCTAATGACAGAGAACGGTATAAATAGTTATGGAATTATATGTGTACACTTTCACGCTGACAGCTGTTATGTAACGCAAACTGAAAAAAAATACGGCAGGCTGGAAACAGGCCTAGCTGTGAAATACTGAAGCACTACAACTCCCAGCAGGTACCCAGCAAAATGCACACGGTCACAGGTAGCCCTAAGAAGGACCGTTGGGGTTCTTGTAGACAGGATTCTACACTACCACTGTCCCTGCCTCACAAGTACTGCCCCTATACTCTGTTTAATTGACTGCAGACTGAGAACACTATAGCTGTAATGGCCTGCACAGCCCGAGATGAAAAAAAAATGGTGCACTACTGCTCCCAGCAGCCACAACAGTAATGCACACGGTCAGATGTGGCCCTTAGAAGGACCGTTGGGGTTCTTGCAGACAGGATCCTACACTAACACTCTCCCTATAGCAGCAGCAGCACCCTCCCTAATCTCTCCCAGCGTGTGTCTGAGGCGAGCCACGGGCGGGACCGCTTTAAGTACTCGGCGGTCACCTGATCTCACCAGCCACTCACTGCAGGTGGGAATTGAGTCGAGTAGCTTGTGGTATTCGACTCGAGTAACGAGCATCTCGAGTACCCTAATGCTCGGACGAGTGTGCTCGCTCATCTCTATTATTTACCTCATTGAGTGCCCTTGTGGGCTCAGTGTGCGGGACGGACTACAACTACCTTACGAACATCGTTCAGATATTCTGAATGCTTTTCCAAAACACATTTTATGAAGTGTCACAATAGAGATGCATGTAAAGTGACCGTTACCCCTAGACTGTGCGAGAGCCGGACATTCCTCTTAATACAAAGGGAATGCTCTGGATCTTTAAACTCATTTATCCCCAGTGAGGCCTTAGAAAAAGATCAATTTTTTACTGTAGAATCCGCCTGTGATATATTTAGGATGATCTCATTGAGGGTGGCCAAGAAATATATAGCGTAGCGGCACAGAACGCTTAAATAGACGGAAGAGGTCGTTGACTTCCTTCTTTGTAACGTGTAAACGGACCTTTATTCAAATTCCCCAGACAAAAGATAAAACGGACAGCAACGTTTCGGCTGAAGGATCAGCCTTTTTCAAGCTCAAATGGCTAATTACATGAACAGCATAATTATAAAACCCCTACACCAATGATAGACGAACATAAGAACAAACCCACAAACACATACGGTAGGGCCGCTGAGCAGTCCGCCACAGGGATGTGCAGCTGGAGACCATCAACGCCGTGCCCTTCTAAACAGTGCGGCGTCATACCAAAAGCGCCCCTGCTACATCATCAGGGGAGGCTCGGCTGTGGTCCCACCTAGAAACTCTCGCGAGAGTAACCCTGCCGCGCACATGCACAGACGGACAAGGGAGGGACTCCCATTTTCCCCACGTCACAGGTAGGAGGAGCCCAATGTGGGACGCCACTGTCAGCGGGGGACCCGACTGAAAAAGCCCATCGTTTCTGTCCCCAGCAGTGAGCTAAAGCCTGCGTGTACATGTTATGCCGCCTCTAAAGGAGAGACAGACAATCGCAGATTTGAATCAAGACCCTATCAAACGGATGTTGGTCACTTAGGGGAGTAAAATAGTATAAGGATGTGCAAATGTCCATTAGACCGGAGGGAATAGATAAGTCTACAAAAGGGGCTTCCTCCGAACCAACCACAAGGTCCCATCAATAAAAATAACCCAATGCTGCCCCAAAACAGCACTGGCATCTATGAGGTGCCACGACACCAAGCATTGGTCCACATGAGGGATCACACTATCCAAGGCTGTGGCCAAAATTATGGTGGAACAACATTAACTGCGCAAAAGTGATGCATCGTGAAGCGCCATTGGAAATTGGTATCACTATGTGCTTCAATCTACATAACTGACCAATAGGAGCTTCACAAAAGAAAGGTAAGTCTATATACACCAACCAATAATAGAAATACTCCATTTCAATGCATAGAAAATTTTATTTTGAAAAAATTGCGCAAAGAAAAAATTCTGTCATATAGGAAGAAAATATAAATAAAGATGAATGATCGCGATTATACAGCTATGTATAGCACGGGGGTCCGATGGGTAGGAACGGGCTACACGCACTAACATGGTCTCTGGCCACACAACCATGGATGGCTCCTCAGGGTTAACCTAAAAAAGGACAAGAAACACAAAATGACAAAAAAGATAATGCAGAACATAAACATATAAATGGATATGATCAAACTTTTTTCTTTTTTTTTTTTTACATTTTTTAAAACTTTTTTTTACTTTTACATGATCGCTGTTATGCATTGGATAGTGGCGATCATGTGACCAGGAATCGCATACAGCGGTGACAGCTCCCTGCTCTTAGCTACTCATTCTAGCCGGGAGCAGGGAGTTTTTAAATTTCCTGGGCCTCCCGGCCCTCTGCGCTTGCGTCAGGTCCTGCAGGTCCAGAATGCAGGGGCACATCACGATGGATGGGGGTGAGTATCCTCAGCTCCCCTTACGGATCCAAACCATAAGGGGAGCTGAAACTTTGTCTTTCATTTACTTCGTATTGATTTTAACACAATTGCCGGTATCAGGTGGATACCGGTGATCACATGACCGGGGAGGTAGGGGGGTCCCGCGACCTGGGATGACAGCTCCAGGATGTTGGCTACCTCCGGTAACAACCAGCATGGAGCTGCCACGTCCAGAGCCTGCAGGGTTTTAATGCCCAGTGGAAGCATGTTTTACGACCTCCAGGACGTAAAAACACTATGGGCTGTTCGCTGGGGGTTAATAATCTGCCGCTGCAATACATATACAGCCATACTTGCCTACATTGCTCCTCCCATTCCTGGCCTCTGCAGTCCTCGCCGCTGGTCCCCAGTGTGCTTCCAGGTAGATTGGCACAACCAGTCCCCAGGTTCAGTGAGCCTGGCCATGCTGATCATGTGATCACATGTCCCTGTTGTCAGTGATTGGCCAACAAGAGACCAGACGCCAGCGCAGCAGGAGCAGTGGGGGAGGGGGCGTGGCTTCTCTTATCTTGCTCCACCATTATGGCCCTGCTTGTGTTCAGTAAGTGGAAACATTCTTGTCTGCACCCAGAGCTAAAATCCCATATAGAGCTAAATACAAACACTCCAAAAGATCCACAGAGCTTTGCTACAATGTATCAGTCCAAGCTGGTGAGATCACAGAAGATTCTCCAGGCTGGATACCACTGTAACAAACCCTCAGCTGGGAGAAGTCGAAGGCCTGTGCAGGGTTTCAGCCTCAGGATGTAAGCAGGAATGTTTCCATTCACTGCAGCAAGCTGAGATCCTAAATATGATCAGGAAAAGAAATTAAAAAGTAGAAGAACTTGCAGAAGTCTTGTGATACAATTAGTGAGTTCTGTGTACAAACAAATATGACATGTTGGCCTGTGGGATGTGGACATCCCTTTAAGGTGACATGTTGGCCTTTGGGATGTGGACATCCCTTTAAGGTGACATGTTGGCCTTTGGTATGTGGACATCCCTTTAAGGTGACATGTTGGCCTTTGGGATGTGGACATCCCTTTAAGGTGACATGTTGGCCTCTGGGGATGTGGACATCCCTTTAAGGTGACATGTTGGCCTTTGGGATGTGGACATCCCTTTAAGGTGACATTTTGGCCTTTGGGATGTGGACATCCCTTTAAGGTGACATGTTGGCCTCTGGGGATGTGGACATCCCTTTAAGGTGACATGTTGGCCTCTGGGGATGTGGACATCCCTTTAAGGTGACATGTTGGCCTTTGGGATGTGGACATCCCTTTAAGGTGACATGTTGGCCTCTAGGGATGTGGACATCCCTTTAAGGTGACATGTTGGCCTCTGGGGATGTGGACATCCCTTTAAGGTGACATGTTGGCCTCTGGGGATGTGGGCATCCCTTTAAGGTGACATGTTGGCCTCTGGAGATGTGGACATCCCTTTAAGGTGACATGTTGGCCTTTGGGATGTGGACATCCCTTTAAGGTGACATGTTGGCCTCTGGGGATGTGGACATCCCTTTAAGGTGACATGTTGGACTTTGGGATGTGGGCATCCCTTTACATCCCTTTAAGGTGACATGTTGGCCTCTGGGGATGTGGACATCCCTTTAAGGTGACATGTTGGCCTCTGGGGATGTGGACATCCCTTTAAGGTGACATGTTGGCCTTTGGGATGTGGACATCCCTTTAAGGTGACATGTTGGCCTTTGGGATGTGGACATCCCTTTACATCCCTTTAAGGTGACATGTTGGCCTCTGGGGATGTGGACATCCCTTTACATCCCTTTAAGGTGACATGTTGGCCTCTGGGGATGTGGACATCCCTTTAAGGTGACATGTTGGCCTTTGGGATGTGGACATCCCTTTACATCCCTTTAAGGTGACATGTTGGCCTCTGGGGATGTGGACATCCCTTTACATCCCTTTAAGGTGACATGTTGGCCTCTGGGGATGTGGACATCCCTTTAAGGTGACATGTTGGCCTTTGGGGATGCGGACATCCCTTTAAGGTGACATGTTGGCCTCTGGGGATGCGGACATCCCTTTAAGGTGACATGTTGGCCTTTGGGATGTGGACATCCCTTTAAGTGTCAGAGATGAATGTCTTCTCTTCAGATGAACTGTTTGTTATTTTCATGTATCACTTTTCTTCTCTCGCTTGCTCCAGGGATGAGCTGGAGGAATCTGTGAGCTTAGTTCTGATTCTGCACTTGGTCAGTCGGACCCCGGGGACCCCCGCTGCCGGGGCGAAAGTGAGACAGAAATAAAATCTGTTGTCATGGCAACTTCATAACTCAGCAGGTACTCGCTGTCTCTGGAAAGGATTCGCTGTTTATTCTAGTTTTTCTTCTCTGTAACAAAACGCGTCACTTCCATCCACTTCATAAAATAAATAGGCAAAAATACAGAAAAATCAGCGTCATGGGATGAACCAATAGAGCGGCAGCGCCAATTATAATATACCCTGCTGGAATAATAGACTCTGAAGTGGTGGTCTCTAATCTATGGCTGCTGTGAAACTACAACTCCCAGCATGCCTTGGATGCTGCAGCGGTGTACACAGAGCAGAGCTGCCCATGGCAACGATTGTGGGTTTACCACCTGTTGCCCTCTTCATGCCAACTTAGGAACCCTGGTGATGGGGTCAAACAGGATGGGCTCCCCTGTCACCTGGTCTGCATCTATGCTCAGCGATGCTCTGTGCGACCTGTGGGGGGGCGTCCTATTGTGGGGGGACCTGATGGAAAGTCGCTGCACCTGTTAGAGAATTTTTTAAGAAATACACCTAAATCAGGTAAAATCAAATAATAAGAGTCACCAGTGGGCAGGCCGTTAACCAAAAACAGGAGATCTGAATCTAGTTAATGGTAATGGGATTCTGGAAGTCCAGGCACCGTAAAGGAAAGGCATAACTATCATATAGACGTGGGAAGGATTATATAAATGTCACATATGCAAGATATAGGGTTATATACATTTTTGGCTCAGGATATCATATTTGGCGTAAACAAGTTGGAATTTTCAGATGTCGCATAAAGAACACAATTAAAGGATAACCCCTACACACTCAGCAATTCCTGCAACATCCTGATACCATTTCTAAGGTAATTTGGCACGTCATTGTGTCTGCACAGTTTGGGAAAGTACAAGATTTCTCCAGTCAGTGCATGGTTCATGACCAGGGCATCATGTTCCTTCTGAATGCCTTAAAGGGATCATCAGAATGAACCAAGATCTATGAACCAAACTAAATTTTCTTTCACAACTCCCTCCTTAATTATCTCTGAAATGGCTTTCCAGGATGCCACCCTATCTAGAGAACTTAAAACAAAGTGGACCTGCTATCCCTGCTGCGCTCACTAGCCCTGCCTGGAGAGACCTGCCCCAAGGAAAGTCGGGAGATCTTCCTCCTACTCCTCTGTCCCATCCCCCGACTAGTTCAGGTCTCTACTATCCCTATGTCTCATACTCCTAATAGCGTATAAGGGGTTATAGAATTCCAAAATATTTCATCCAAAAGGCAAAGTATTTATGTGAATGAATGAGTCCAATAATAGTCCATTATAGTAAATTGTCCGGTATATCTTGTAGTCCATTGGGTTTGTGCATCTTCCAAGAAGCATGGAATCCTTTTAGAGTACGCTCTCATATTCACAATACATGCAGTTGTCGAATTTCTGCAGCGTTTGCTTTCCACATAAGGTACAAGGAGCTTTATCGGTTGTCAGAACAGTCCTAAGGTGCGCCTCAGTATTTAGTGCATCCGTACATTTCTTGACAGATTGTCCTGGAAAACATCTACAATTAGTACTCATGATTTACTTAGATATCACAATAACAATCTTTACGATGATGGCAATCACCAGAATCAGCAGAACTCCTTGTAAAAACATGTTTACAACTCCTGAGATCATACCACCCAGACCTTTAAACCAATTTACAGGATTTAGATAGGATAACCACTCTGGCCACTCAGTCTCCTCATCAGAGATAGCTTTGCGCTACAACTCCTTCACTTTTCTAGCTTGCTCTAGGTCATGAGTAATCTTCAGCGTTCCTGATGGATTTATGTAGTGACAACAGGATGGGCCTACTATTTGGCATAGCCCTCCTTGTGAGGCGGTGAGATAGTCTAAAACTACTGTATGTTGATTAGTAACTAAGATTAATTGCTTAGTATATTCATTTTGAACACACCAAGTATATCAAACAATGTATCAGTGATGTTATCAAAGGCATCTCCCAGGGCTTCTATCATATGAGTGTTCCTCAATGAGTTAAACATCATACCTATCAGTCCTCCCAGGACCGCTCCAGCCTTCCAGGCCCAGTGTGTGTGTGCAAAGTCTACCTTCTGGTCTGATGTATCATGTTTGTATAGCATATGTGATGGAACATGTTGATAGGGAAATTCATAATTTGTCCAAACCCAGGTGGCTAGTTCCAACTTTGCTAAGGTGCATGTTCCTCCAGCTTTGTGTGGAATCCACCTGTAGGCTTTATTGCCACATACTACATAGACGCCTTCTGGCAACTTAATCTGTGCCCCATGGATGAAAGCATCTGCAATATAAGCTAATAAAACGGCATCAGGAAATAAACACCAAGAGGAAGTCTTATCTTCGGTAAGTGCTGCATAGTAAGCTTTAGGGCTAGACTTTGGTTTTGGCATCTCAGCTTCTGCATTCTCCTGTACTACAGGTTGTATATATTCTGTAGTCTGCCGAGGTCTGCGTATTTCTCCCCCCTCCTTATAATACCCCTGCAGTTCTTTTCACGGTCACCGATTGGGAACTTCTCGGCATAATTCCAAGAGGAATTATGTAATTCCCGGAGAAGAACAGGAGGGTTCTTCTGTACCACACTAGACCCTGAAATAATTCTGGACTGCACAGAATAGAGAAACTGATCTGCATCTTATCTGCAGGTACATTACCCTTTTCCAACATAGCAAGTGGCTTATTGTACCATCTACCATCTTCACCCTTAAATTCAAAGAGTTTGCTTGTTCTGGAGGTTAAATTCACCTGCCACCAGGGGTGTTTGGTCTACCCTGAGACAGGTAAAGCAACCGCTGTCCTTTTCTGCTCTTCAGGAAGGGGTAGAAGAGGAAGATTCCAACAAACAAAGGTCAACAGTTCCTGTTCAGTCAAAGGGGATGCAAATATGGCATCGCCTTAGCTGAGACAGGAGCATGTGTACATACCCAACAATCGGACAGATTCTTTACTCTAGACACAATCCCATGGTACTTAATGAATTTGTTATTGCAGCCTTCATCTAGTGCATCCTGACCAGACACAACTGTTATCAATGCACACATCTTACAAAGTAAAACAAAATACTTCCTTTTGTTTAATCCTGATGAGCTGCAAACAGTTTGCAATGGGATACATGCATCCATGTTTCTTTTCCTTGCACCTCTACGGAGGTAGGATTTGCCAATTGGACCTGGTAAGGACCTTCAAAGCGAGGTTCCAAAGCCCTCCTGACGTGTTTATGTATGGTCACCCAATCTCCTGGTTGTAGATTATGAGTTCCTGGCAATGAGGATGGATCTGGAATCGAACTAAAAACACGTTTATGAATCTGTTGCAATGTCTTTTGCAAGGAACCTACATAAGAGGTCAAGTCTGAATTGAGCAACTGCTGAGGAAAGTACAGGCCGGTTTTAGGAGGGGTACCAAAAAGCACTTCATAAGAACTAAGCCTGGTCCGTTTGTTAGGTGTTGTTTGGACTGAGTACAAAGCTATAGGCAGACACTCTGTCCAGGGTCCACCTGTTTCTGCAGAAGCTTTAGCAATTTCTGTTTTGAGAGTACCATTCAGGCGTTCCACCTTACCACTACTTTGAGGGTGGTATAAAGTGTGGAATGCCTGCTCTATCTCTAATGCTTTAGTAACCTCTTGACAAACTTCTGATGTGAAATGCGTACCCCTATCACTCTCAATTACTTCCGGGACACCATATCTGCACACAACCTCAGTCAGCAGCTTTGCAACAGTTTTAGCATTAGCCCTAGCGCAGGGCCAACCATCCACCCAGTTTGAGAATACATCCACGCACACTAGGACATAGTCATAGGTCCCAATCTTGGGGAGCTGGATGAAATCAATCTGCAATCTCTGGAAAGGATACAATGGCTTTGGAATGCATTTATGAGGGACTTTAACAGTCTTTCCAATGTTATGGCAGGCACAGATAACACAACCTTGAGCAAATCTGGCGGCAGAGTGATGGAAACCCGGTGCTACCCAGTACTGACTTACCAAACTCACCATTGCCTCCTTGGATTGATGGGTTGTTCTGTGAGAGAGGGCGCACATCATGGGGTGAAGGACCCTTGGCAAGCTTAGCCGTGACCCTACCCTCCATAGCCCATCTTCACCTGGGGACCCGGAGTGCTTACCCCACTGCTCCTACTCTCGATCTGTGGCCTGGTTCTGGAGCTTCAGCAGCAAACCCATATCTACCTTTCCCAAGGCAGTATCCATTGCCAAACAATATAGATGGTTGGTCAAAGGCAGAAGGGCTGCCGCTTTGGCTGCCAGGCCTGCTCTGTGGTTTCCTATGGCCTCAGGCGATTGCTCTCTGGTGTGTGTGTGGACTTTAATGTTACCAACCTTCTTGGGTAGTTCAAGGGCCCTCAGCAATTGCGCTACCAGTGTGGCAATCTTGATGGGTTTCCCGGAAGAAGAGGTAAAGTTTCTGGTCCGCCATAAGGGTAAGTAGTCATGACATATATGAAAGCAGTATTGACTGTCTGTATATATGTTGGCTACACGATGCTCTGCCATTGAACACGCCTCAGCGAGTGCAATTAGCTCCGCCTCCTGTGCTGACATGGAGAGAGGTAGAGATTCTCCCTTCAGCACCTCATGTTGGGACACTATGGCATATCCTATATGCGGTTTGCCATCTTTGTAGAAACGGGAACCATCAACAAACAGTTCCAGGTCAACGTATGGGATGGGGGTCTCGCTGACATTATCGAGTGGTTTGGTTTCAGTATTCATTAATTCAATGCAATCATGTACAGGGGTGTCATTCTCATGGTCATTTCCTTTACCTACGTCCGGTAAAAGTGTAGCCGGATTCATGGCAGTGCACCTTTTGATTGTGATGTTGGGTGGAGTGAGGAGGGCAACCTCATATTTTGTGAGTCTCGCCATTGAAAGATGCTTAGTTGTCACTTGTGACAACACTTCCTGTACTGCATGCGGTACTTGTACCACCAGGGGGTGCTCCAGCACCATGTCTGCAACTTTTTTCTTGAGGACAGCACAGCAGCAATGGCTCTGATACATGAAGGTGCTCCCCTTACAATCACATCCAACCTCACGGACTAATACCCTACAGGTCTTTGTTTCACTCCATGCTGTTGCGTAAGGACACCTTTTGCATGTCCTTCACTTTCATGACAAAACAGGTTAAATGGTAAGTCATAATTCGGTATGCCCAGAGCCGGAGCAGACACAATTGCAGCTTTCAACTTTTGAAACCGTTCTTGTACTTCGGGCGTCATTTGGAAGGGTTGTCCCTTGTTGCAAGTGATTAGCACATCAAATAGTGGTTGCATCAGGCTTGATGCACTGGGGACCCATTCTGGGCAGTAACTCACCAATCCCAGAAAGGCCCGTAGTGCCCGTGCACTTGCAGGCTGGGGTACATGCGCGATAGCTGCCTTTCTGTCATCAGTGATATGTTTCTTTTGTGCGGAGATACAGTGTCCTAGAAACACCACCTTTGTTTGTGCAATCCGCAACTTGTCTTTTAAGACCTTGCACCCTTCAGATGCCAGAAACAGCAGGAGGGAACGGGTTTCAATTAGACAGACACTCCTGGTTGTTGTACACAGCATCAGATCATCAACATATTGCAGCAGCTGTGTATCTCTGTCTTCCGGATGCCAGGAGGACAGCACATAGGCTAATGCCTGAGAAAACTCTGAGGGGCACGTGGCCCATCCTTGCGGTAGTCTGGTCCAGCACAATTGTCTGCCTTCATGCGTGAAGGCCAGCAATAATTGAGATTCTGCGTCAATACGCAAACTGAAAAACGCGTTCGCAAAACTAAAATGCTGAAATATACTGCGTTAGAGGGGATTTGATTAAGTAACGTATGCGGATTCGGGACGAGGGGAGAGTCTCTATTCATCAATTTATTGATCTCACGCAGATCATGTACCATCCGGTATGCCTGCGGCTGTCCTGGGAGACACTTCTTTTTTACAGGAAATAGCGGTGTATTATAAGGGGATCTGCAAACACTTAGGACACCTGCTTCAAGGAAATCTTCAACTTGTATTGAGATCGCTCCTGTTTGGTCTTTGCTCAGGGGATATTGCCTTATGCACACTATAGCAGCTCCGGGTTTCAGCCGTAACAAGCCCACATCGGTCTTACCCCTCACCCACAACTCTTCTGGAATGTCTCGCAACATTTCCTCTACATCTGCATCAAGAATCTGACATTTATCATCGATTTGCACTACTCCTATCAGGGTTGTCAGCATCTCCTCAGACATAGGACCTGTCACTGTAACACCCTTCTTTCCGAACCGTAGTACAGCATTAATGGTACTCAGCATGTCTGCACCAATCAGATTTACAGGACAATTTTCAGAGACTAGCAGCAGGATACAGATGTCAATCGTATCTGCTAGACGAATTTGTAAAGGTTTAGTCTGTTGTTACAAGCTCAGTCCATCAATTCCTACTCCCCCCACCCAGCCAGGTTCAATCAAACTGGAGGGTATGTCCTCGTATTATTGAGCGGCCAGCCCCTGTATCAATCATGAATCTTTGTTTGTTTCCATGGGGGAGCATCAGTTCCACACTGGCATGTGGCCCTGGTTTAGGTGGAACAAACAAAGTGGGGCTGCCAGCATCCTAGTCTGCTTGAGGGTATTCTATGCCAAGCAGCTAACCGTGTGTCTGGCCTCTCCTTGATGGACAATCTCGCTTCATGTGTCCCCTTCCTCCACACTCAAAGCACACACCAGCCCTCCTTGCATCTTCCCTCCTTGGCTGTAGATAAGGTACACATGCATCGTACCCTTTGCTCCTTCCTTGAGCATTGCCACTGACATTCTGTACGCCTCTACCCTGTACTGTAGACAGTACCAATTCTGGAGGGGCAGTTACAGAAATCCTTACTGGCATCTGTTTTTGACTCTTTTTCAATTTATTTTTATTAAATTTGTCTTCTATGCTTCTAGCTACCACCAGAGTCTGTTCAAGTGGAGTATACATGCATTCTGGACGCCCTTCATTCAATTCACTCTTAATATCTTCACGTAGCCCGTTGATAAAGCATGTACGGAACAATCGTGCATCTTTACTTGAGGCAGTGTTAATATCAGACTCCTGGTCAGTAAATATATTAGCACACCGGTCCCTGAACTGCTTCTGGCAGACCGGATGACAGTTCATTAGAACGCTGCTTACTTAAAGCATGCAAGCGCCTAACAAACTGAACTCCAGATTCTTCAGTTTTTTTTATTTTCTGGCACATCATCAACACCGCCACCTGCTGGAGCAGCACGAGTCTTAGTTAAAATTGGTGCACCAGCGGCAAGAGAGCCCAACCCTGCCAAATCACTCCAAGTTGCATCTTAATTTTTCTGGATGCGATCTATATGCTTATAAAAGCTGATTGGGCTCTTATAACAATCCGGTAGTTTGCTAACCATGTCAAGCTGTTCTCATTGACTCCATGGTTTAAACCAAGGTGTATTCTCTTTAACATCGTGTCCCTCCTCAGTATGTGTTGTAGACTGTACAATAACTGGATATGCTTTATGACTGACAGTTTGCATCATATTACACTTGTCCCATTCCTGCACGGTACTGGATAAGGTCTTATTGCATTTACAAACCCAAGAATTAGATCGTGTAAGTCTGTTATTTGGTTGCCTACCCTCCCTCCGCTCCTCCTCCCCTCTCTCTGCATGCTCACTCTTGGGATCCACCTGGGGTGCATCTCCCAGACGATGTGGCCGAGGAGATACAGTCCAGCTGTTACCCTCTACTCGCCTAATGTACATATTCAGTACATGTTGTGAAGCAGTAGCACTCTGCTGATGGTGATTATCTGTGGGCGACTGCGGATCGGATGAATTGCTCACATTTAACTGCAGGGGATCCATCCGCTCACACAGGTTACTGTCTGATAATGGTGAGCTCTTATGTCCTGTACTGGGAGAGCAGGAAATATGTGAGGGGGGTGGTGCAGCGCCGGGGGATTGTAACTCATTCTGTGACCACGCTATGTAATCCTGTAAATTTGGATACAAAGTGTGTACAGAGGGACTTGGTAATAATGTGTACCCAGTGGAACCAGAGATACTGTAATGAGGAGGTTGCTGCCTGAACTGCTCATACTGGATGGGGCTGCCCATAACATCAACACTGTCACACGGTCCACCACCAAAAGGTGTGGAGGAGGAGACAGGTTGCATGCGCGTTTGAGACCTGACCTGTTGGTCGGGAGGCGAAACCTGCTGCTTAACTGGAGTGGAGTGTACCTTCACTACCGGCTCAGCTGGAGGATTAGATATGGGGGGTACTACAGATTTTTTGCGATGTAACTCCAGATCATCATCAACCAAGATAAGGGGATCAAACTTTAAAGAAGCATCCACCCACGCTTGGATTTGTGAACCAAAACCATTATCAGCAATCCAGCGTGCTTCCTTTAGGGCAAAATCACGCCATGCCTGCAAATCAAGGAAGCCTGTTTTCGGCATGCCAGCCTTACGCAATATAGTAGCAGCATTTTTCACCGCAGCCTTCCAAACGTGACTCTTACCAAATCAACAATTGTTGGCTTGTACTTGGACATTCTGTTGAGTTTGGTAAGTATTACACCCATAGCAATCCAACAGGGAGAGCCAGTCCCGTCTTTGGATATCCAGCTATGTGCAAAACCTTGTGTCACACAACTGTCAGTGGGTGGCTATCCCAGAGCCCAGTTACGTATACCTACACTCTATCGGTAGCCAAAAAACGTAGAGTCGTAGTGAAACCGTGGGTAAGGCAGGTGTAAATTATCAAGCAATTAGCAGAGCAACAGAAAACTTATGCATCAATGCCAGAATCCCAGTCAGAAGCTTCAAAACTATTAGGGCATTCAAGTTCATCTATCCAATATGGGATATACCAGAGATTATCAATTATACTAGTCCAAAGACTTCCACTATTTAAGATGACATGGGATTTCAAGGTAGAGCTGATGGTTAAGATAATAGGAACAATGAGAATAATTATTAGGGCGTATATACGATAGCACAAAAGGACTCGCAGGGGAAACTCTAGTTAAAACGACTATACAAATGCAGAAAACACAAACCATGCAAGCTTCAAAAGAACCAAATGCGAGGAAGAAACCCTGCCCTATGATTCTTATAAACAATATAAACAATCCACAGTGCCATCAATAAAATTAGACAAAATGCAAGAAAAGAACCTTCTGCACAATATGGATCCACCCACTTTAGAGCTGTCTCACAGGGGTTTTGAGTGATTATAGACATAACGCATATTAAACACAACATAATTGCACAAAAACAAGGAATTCAACAATGCAATACACAGCAGTATGAGTAAAACAATGGGACAGGAAATGAAGACAGCATGTAGTGCAGAAGGAGTTAAAGCATGAATGTAAGACAAGAACTTAGAAACAGGAGTCTCTCAGTAGCAGCATAAATGAGGTAAGCAGTGTATAAGAAACAGAGAGAACACACAGACAAACAACAAATAATTTTACCTGATAGGGAGCAAGTTCATAAATGCTGAAGCTGTACGCCTGACACTGACACCGCAGGCGACCCCCTCTCTGAGGAGAAGTCAAGAGAAATCTCTTGGCCCCGGGTACTGCTTCGTCCAGGAGAAGAAGGCCGCTGCTCTCCATTCAGTAGTAAGTGTAAAGGAATAGCATCTCGCTGGGGCCTCCAAACTGTTAGAGAATTTTTAAAGAAGTACACCTACTTCAGGTAAAATCAATTAATAAGAGTCACAAGTGACTTAACCGTTAACCAAAAACTCAGACAGGAGATCTGAATCTAGTTAATGGTAATGGGGTTCTGGAAGTCCTGGCACCCGACACCGTAATTTTATTGAGAGGAAAGGAAAAGCATAACTATCATATAGATATGGGAAGGATTATACAAATGTCACATATGCAAGATATAGGGTTATATACATTTTTGGCTAAAAGATGATTTTCTCAGGCTCAAGATATCATATTTGGCGTAAACAAGTTGGAATTTGCAGATGTTGCATAAACAACACAATTAAAGGATAACCCCTACACACTCTGTAATTCTTGCAACATCCTGATACCATTTCTAAGATAATTTGGCACGTAATTGTGTCTGCACAGTTTTGGGAAAGTACAAGATTTCTCAAGTCAGTGCATGGTTCATGACCAGGGCATCATGTTCCTTCTGAATGCCTTAAAGGTATCATCATGATGAACCAACATCTATGAACCAAACAAAATTTTCTCTCACACACCCATGGCCACCATCACCCCAGCGCTCGTATCCTCCCTTCACTCCTCAAAGAGAGTAAACCCTTATGAGCTGAGAAGTATTGTCTGCTCGGAACATCTCACCATCTGCTGGTCATTTGTGTAGTGCAGTTTTTCTACAATTACAGTACAATGGTAACTAGAACCAGAGGCACAATGGCACAGATGTATAATTTTTTGTATGCCAAATCTGACATGTAAAAGTTGAAATTTTGGCACATTTGCCCAAACTATTACTTTTTGGACTTTTATACTAGAATAAAAAGTGGGCAAGGCCTTGCATCAGGGTATGTGGCTTTCTTTGTGGAGGCCCTTTAAGGAAGTTTTTTTAGTTTTTTTCTATGACGTCTGAAAATCCAGATTATGTGATAATCCGGCACTATCACCTTCATACACCATCTCACTCAGTTTATCAGATCGGGAAATTCCTTAATCTTTGTCAGATTCTTAATATACAGCGTTTGTTAACATAGCAGTGAGGACGGCGGTACACAGATCCTGTACTCATATACCTTATACTCTTAACCCATACCCTATACCTTATACCCTGTACCCATACTCTATACCCATATACCTTATACCCGTACACATACCCTGTACCCATACCTTATACCCTGTACTCATACCCTATACCTTATACGCTGTACCCATATCCTGTACCCATACCTAATACCCTGTAACCATACTCTATACCTTATACTGTCTACTCATATACCTTATACCCGTACACATACTCTGTACCCACACCCTATATCCGTGGTGGCGAACATATGGCACGCGTGCTAGTGGGGGTACTCAGAGCACTCTCTGCTGGCATGCATGCTGATGGCTACTCACCACTAGAGTGATTACCAACTGGGGTGCCGTGGCTCCTCAACTGGTGATCACGCAGCGGCGCTGATCTCAGTGCTCACTCTGATGTCAGTGTGTGCAACCGGGAACCTCCTCCCCTGACTTCTCCTCCTTAGTTCCACAGGAGATGAGAAGGGAGGAAAGGTTCCGGGCTCACACATTTCCAACAGTATGTGACCTTGCAGCAGTGCCGAGAAGATGAGGAGTGGCGCTAATTACAAGGAGGAAATAAGCAAATGGGTTTGGGGGGGGGGGGCTATTATTACTGGGGCTACAGTGGGGTTATTATTAATACTGGGTATACTGTGGGGTTAATATTATTACTGGAGCTGCTGTAGGGTTAATATTACTGAAGGGGATAATATTATTACTGAGTTTACTGTGGGGTTAATATTACTGAGGGGGCTAATATGGTTACTGAGGGGGTTCATTTCATTTCTACAGCTACTGTGGGGTTAATATTAGTGGGGCCACTGTGGGGTTAACATTACTACTGGAGCTACTGTGGGATTATTATAACTGGGGCTACTGTGGGTTTAATATTATTACTTTAGATACTTTAAAATTGCTGGGGTTACTGTGAGGATAATATTAATGTGGCCACTCTAGGGTCAATATTATCACTGAGCCACTGTGGGTTAATATTACTGAAGTGGTTAATATTATTACGGAGGGCGTTAATATTATTACTGGGGCTACTGTGGGATTAATATTACTATTGGTGCTTCTGTGGGTTTAATACTATGACTGGGGTCACTGTGGGATTAATATTTTTACTGGGACTACTCTGGGATTAATATTACTACTGGGGGCACTGAGGGGCTAATATTATTACTGGGGCCACTATGGGGGTAATATTATTACTGAGGGGGGTAATATTACTACTAGGATTACTTTGGTGTTCATATTACTGAGGGGGTTCTCAGGTAACTCTAAAACGTAACTTTTAATTACAGTCTTACATAAAAAGGATTCTGTTTAGTCAAAGTCCTAGCTTACAGACACACAAACAAAAAATGTTAAAATGTCTAACCCCTAGCAACTTCTGGGGAAAGAACAGCCAATGAGCCACCCTTGAAAAAAGTGTATAGTTACACAGTATCGGGAAATCAGGAATTCCCGATACTTCTCAAGTTTAATATCGTATACAACTTGAGACAGAGTATTTAAGTTTGGCTCAATGGAACTAGCTAGAGTGTTCTCATCATAGTGAACAGATAGTACAGCTATTCAATGAAGATGAATGCTGTTAATTTCATCAACAGGCCGTGGTTGTGTCTCTTGGTTGGGATGAGATACACTTTTTACGGCTAGTCGAAGAAGAAAAAAATTTAAAGCTGACAATCGTCAATCATTATGGCTCAACATGGCGTTCTTATAAGCCAATGTATGGCCACAAAGTGCAGTGCATCAACTGCTGAAAAAATGCTTAACTGGGTTCGACGCGTTTCCTCTACGATAAACGCAGCCTCATCAGGAACCATCAATTATGGATCAATAAGTCAGCTATAAAGAGATCGGTAAGTCCCGAAAACGAGACTCACCCCTCTTTAAATAGAAGGAAAGTGGACTGTTCTACCAATTAATGAGAACAAATAAGTCCGCTTCCTGACAGAAAATAAAACTGCAGGATTGAAGATTGAAAGGTAAGTCCCAAGGTGGGGAGATACCCTGCATTCACTCAGAGGAGATAGACGATCCTATCACTAGGTTAGAAAAGATAAGCCCAGTTTCCCCCAGAAAAGATTTTTCAGGAACAAAATAAGAAAAATGGCAGCAACCAGCCTCAGTGGTAGGCAGGTAGCTACCACATCCAAGGGTTTCAGCTTTGGTCAATGGGGCTGGCGACAGCAGCAGCGGCCCCATTGACATACGGAGAACTGTGACAGCTGTGGCAAAGGATTTCTTCATCTCCACCAGGAGTCCTCTTGTCACTGAAAACTGTGACAGCTGTGGCAGAGAACCACACTGTTCTCCCATTGAATTCAATGGAGCCGACGTGCGTGCACCTTAGGTCCCTGGTGCACATCAATATTCCCCAGCGGGGAGACACCTTGTCACTGAACACTGTGACAGCACTGTCAAGGTGATCAGTGCCAAGAGGACTTCCTGCGGGGAGTAAAGAATCCCCTGCCATAGCTGTCACAGCTGTGGCAGAGGATCGCGATGTTCTCCAATTGCTTGCAATGGGACCGGCACTTCTGCAGTCCCATTGAAAGCAATGGGCTGCTGGCAAGCACTGCAGTGATTTTTCGGGGAAGGACTTTAAATATAAGCCCTTCCCTAAAAAGTGTGAAAAATAAAAAAAATATACTCACCTCTCTGCAGCTGCTGGGGCTCAGGCACGTCCAGCCGGGTCTTCTCCTGCACTGCTTTGAAGAGCTTTCAATCAGAGGCAGCTCTCAGCTATTGAATGACAGCTGAGAGCTGCCTGTGATTGGTCCCTGCGCTCAGTCAATCAGAGGCAGCACTCACTCATGAATTCATGGATTTTAAATCCCCGCCTGCTGAAAGCTCTTCATAGCAGTGCAGGAGAAGACCTGGCTGGACGCGCCTGAGCCCCGGCAGCTGTAGAGAGGTGAGTATATATATTTTTTTATTTTTCACACATTCTAGGGATGATTTTCAGAGAATGGCTTATATTTAATGCTCTTACCCGAAAATCACTGCAGGGCTTGCCGGCAGCCCATTGCTTTCAATGGAGCCAGTTGTAGCGCCGCCTCCATTGAAATCAATGGGGGAACATCGCGCTTCTCTGCTACAGCTATGCCAGAGGTTTGCAATCTTCACTGTATGTTCTCAATGGGGTCGGCCGCCAGCCCCATTGAGCACAAGGTGAAACCCCTGCATGCGAAGGCATCCAGGGTTTTACAATCAAAAAACACCGATGCCACAGTTACCTGCGATTTCAAAAAGGGTGTCCTACAATTTTCGCCACAGATGTTTTTCCGCATGTTAAATTCACACATGTGACCGCTGACATTGAAAAGCATTTGTTTTATTTAGTGCAATCTTTTTTACATGCGAAAAAACACCCGTGTTACTGAGTCCTTATGCATGAGGGAGACAATTCTGCAACCATAGTTGATATCTGCTTTAGACAGGAGACTTTAAACAACATTTTTCAAAGGTCCCCTGCTAGTTTCACTGTCACTTTTTCCAATTGCTCTTAAAATCTGTTGTGTGAACATACTTCTACTCTGCAAGCATATTAAAATTAAAATGTATCATATCACAGTCAGCACACCGTCAAGTCTCTGCCAGCACACCTTTGTTTCTGTGGGTTCTATCCTGACTAGTTAGGGTTAACATCTCCTGTGCTTACTAATGCAGGTTAATTAGTCCTGCAACTGTCAGCGAGGTGTGGCTGGTGATTGACATTTCTGTAAGCCAATCAGCTTCTACTTCTTCTCTATATAATCCAGCTCTTCCTGGCTGGGAGTTGCTGATGATTTTCAGTGTTCCCTGAGCAGTCAGCCTGCTCAGCGCTCCAGTGTGTCCGACCCTCTTTGTGTCTGGCTCCTGAGTTTGAGGTTTGTTCCCTGTTTGTATCCGTTGTTTGTCTGGTATTCTACTGTTCTTGTATTTTTGTTTTTGTCTGTCTGTCTTGTTCCTTGGTTTCCAGCACTCTGGTTTCTCTCAGACCCCTGTCCTGTCCCTATGGAAGAAACTGGAGTCGCCTCTTTTGGGATGGGTGCTCTGCTGTGAGGTGAGTTCAGTCTGAAGGGTTTAGAGTGCCCACTCTGTCCATTACCTCACTTTTCTGTCCAGCCTGCATCTATCCACCCGTATAGCTAGTTAACATGCCTGTTCTGGCTGTCCTCCTACCAGGTTCCTGTTTGCAGTCCAGAACGAACGTAACATAATTATTGTCCCAATAAAATTGTACAAGACACAGTACGGATCCCGTTCAGGAACTTACGAGTCAGGTCAGTGCCATGTCTGTACAGGATCCAATGCAAGCTCTGGTTCAGCAAGTGCTAGCAATCTCGCAGCTAATGGCGGACATTATGCAACAGCTGTCTGCCATTAAGTCTTTGCCTGCATTATTTGACGTTTCTGTGCAGTCTCAACCAAGGCTTGAGTTACCAGACCGTTTTTCTGACACTTAATGATTTTTATTCATTTCGTGAAGCTTGCAAGTTATATTTTCGTTTGAGGCCAATTTCGTCAGGGAATGAAGCCCAGCGTGTGGGCATTGTAGTCTCCCGGTTACAGGGAGACCCTCGGGCCTGGGCGTTTTCCCTTTCTCCCGCCTCACCTGCACTGTCTTTGGTGGACAGTTTTTTTCCTCCGCTCTAGGCCTGCTCTATGATGATCCGGATCATGTGGCTCTCGCTGAAAGTAAAATCTGCATGGCACTACCAGGCAACCACCCAGTTGAGGACTACTGTGTGGAATTTCAATGCTGGGCAAATGAAACCCAGTGGAATGATCCGTCTTTGAGAAGCCAGTTCTGTTTCAGCCTGTCATGCAATGTGAAGAATGCAATGGCTCAGTATGCTACACCTTGCATGCTGGAGGATGCTATGAACTGGGCGATTAGGATTGATCACCACCTGTGGGAGAGAAAGTGGGAAACAGTGTTGGAGTCTCCCTCCTCATCTTTTTTTCTTGAAGAGATTTCGGATGAACCTATGGAGATAGGGACAGTCTCTATTAATAAAGAACATAGGGATATTCATCTAAAGAAAGGTTTGTGCTTTTATTGTGGGTAAGATGGGCACTTTATTCGCAGTGGTCCAGTGAGACCCAGGAAAAAGCAACCAGTTATTCGGCGGGATCCACGAGTTGCTTGGTTGGCTAAGTCCAGGCAAACATTCCCAGCTGAAGCAGTTTCAGATAATAACCTCATATCTGCTGGTGTTTGCCTGGATAGTGGGTCGGACATTAATGTGTTAAATTCTCAGTTTGCCTGAAACTCTCTCTAACCCAATTTCTGTTTCCACTCTGGATTTGTCCCTGTTCCACCTGAACGCTTTGTTTCAGTTGTATGATTAAGGGTTGGGCAGTTTCATGTAGAAACTATATCTTTGTATGTATATGAGGGCCTGCCTACTGATATAATCCTAGGATTACCCTGGTTAAAAAGTCATAACAGAAACTGGGTTTCTAATGAGATTTCTGGGTGGGGAACCCATTGTCTTACCAGGTGTATTCCTGCGAATACCCCAGTTTGCAGTATTAGCCCTCATTCCAATTCATGGAAAAGTAATGATCTATCTCACTAGACCTGGCGTGATTTTTTTCCTGTTTCCAGTTCCCCTTGGTTTTCGTGCACTTGTTCCTTACAGACTATTGTGACTGAGGCTGTTTGTGTAAGGTGCAATAGTTCTGTGCAGGGTGTCTTAAATTATGTTTTTGCTCCTTATTGCGGCATTAATGCGTTCGTTTCAGGCCTGTATGGATAAGTCCTGTATGGTATTTTGTCCATTGGAGGAGTTGACATATATTTTTTTTTGCCCTAAGGGACCAGTGGCCCCTTCTGTTTGAGGGAGGGTAGTGTCATACCACAGTCAGCACACAGTCAAGTCTCTGCCAGCACACCTTTGTGTCTGTGGGTTCTATCCTGAATAGTTAGGGTTAACATCTCCTGTGCTTACTAGTGCAGGTTAATTAGGCTTGCAGCTGTCAGCGAGGTGTGGTTGGTGATTGACATTTCTGTTGGCTAATCGGCTTCTCCCTCTTCCCTATATAATCTAGGTCTTCCTTGCTCGGCGTTGCCCATGATTTTCAGTGTTCCCTGAGCAGTCAGCCTGCTCAGAGCTCCTGTGTGTCCGGCCCTCTGTGTGTCTGGCTCCTGGGTTTGTTCCCTGTTTGTATGTGTTTGTCTGGTATTTTACTGTTCTTGTCTTTTGTATTTTCTCTGTCTGTCTTGTTCCTTGGTTTCCAGCACTCTGGTTCCCCTTGGACCCCTGTCCTGTCCCTCGTGGAAGAAAGTCGGGTTGTCCCTTTCGGGATGGGTGCTCTGCTGTGATGTGGGTTCAGTCTAAGGGATTCAGAGTGCCAGCTCTGTCCATTACCTTCCTTTTCTGTCTGGTCTGCATCTAGTCACCTGTATAACTAGTTTACACGTCTGTTCTGGCTGTCTTTGTACCAGGTTCCTGTTTGCATTCCAGGAGGAACATAACAAAATGGAACATTTGTTGCTTGGTATCAACAGATTATAGCTGGTCACGGGGCTCACAGCAGCTGGGAAACCCGCGGTCAGCTTATTGTCTAAGCACTTTTCTAATTTAAAAGGACTTTTTCAAGTGAGCTATATTCCGCACTGTAGGATATAAATGCTGAAAATTAAACCCATCTACTTCCTTTTTGAATTCAGAGTGGGGAAAATTCTATAGTCATTAACCAGATAATCTAAACCCACTTTTTGTTTCCTGTCAAATTCCCCATGAATACATGACTTTAGATCATCAATAAGCTCATATAATCCGGCAAAAATATATGCACAGATATATTACATAACACACAGAAACATACTGGAAAAATCTCTGGAAAAATATATATATTTTCAATATGAGGGTCCTAGCATTAATTTAAAAGTCCCCCAACACTTTTTGAATCTGCGTAAAAGCTATACTAGAGCAAAAGGATTCATAAATCTACCCACATTGGAAATGTGATACCCTCTAAGCCAATTCATTATTAATTTGATTCTGTTAGCAATGCACTCATCAGATTTGTCAAGCATCAAAAAGTTTCTTTTATTCACCCATCTCTTCACACAGCACAGAAATTGATTCTTGCCCCTTCCTTTTCTGAGGAGGGATTTCTTACCCTTCTTCCTTTTACATCAACTAGCTCCACCCCTAAGAATTCGGCAACATGTCTGATCCTTTTGTTCTCATTTGAAACTTCTTAGCTCAATCGTTCACATCTCATAAACAACACATACACTCATACTGTGTATGAGAAACCTTATATTGTGTAGGAGGGAACAACCAGGAAGAATCACAGCCCAATCTCCAGCAAATACTCACCCTTCATCACTTCAAATACTCACCCTTCATCACTTCAAATAATCACCCTTCATCACTTCAAATCATCACCCTTTTCCACTTAACTGCACATCTTGTGACTGTTTTTTTAAAAACACAATCCTCCTTTGCTTTTATATCTCCCAATTCCACGTATCCTATAGCTTCTGCTCATATCTACTGCAGCATCTCCCCCTATGCTGACACTGCATTAAGTTACATTTTTTAAGTGAAAATTCCAGTCTCATCATACATATCTCACAATTCCATCTGTTATTCAGTCTCACAGTCAAACACTGCATAGTTTAATGCCACAATTTACTCAAAACCTGCAATGGACACTTAACATGCAGCACAGGTCTAGTCAATCTAAGCAAGCAGTGGTTAATTTTCTGGTAATGAATTAATGACAAGCTAGAGCTGCCTGTGATTGGCTGCGCGCCTCAGCCCATCAGAAGCAGCTCTTTCAGCAGGCAGGGATTTTAATTCCGCTCAAAGAACTGCATTGCAGAGCTGGGGACAGCACAGAGAGGACGCAGCTGAGCCCCGGCAGCTGAAGGAAGGTGAGTATGTGTTGTTTTTTTTTTTTTTACACTAGTTTGCCTTGTTTTTCAGGGAAGGGCTTATATTTTCTCCGCATGTGGCAGATGTGTTCTTCATCCCTGCGGAGGGCACGGCAGCGGCGGACAGCTAAGTATATATACTTTTTTTTTTTTTCTTTAAACTAAAATGGTTGTTTTTCAGGGAAGGGCTTATATTTAAAGCTCTTCCCTGAAAAACAATTAAGGGGTGCCGGCAGCAGCCGCGGCTCCATTAAGGGCAATGCGTGCATCACCTATGGTGCATGCATGTCCTATCTTTACAAGCGCACACCTGTAAGCCATGGACATTTGAACACACCATAGGGAATGCATTGGTTATAATAGAAGCGTGTTTTTGTGCGCACTTATGCACACGCTCGTGTGAAGTCACCCTTAGTCACATGCAACAATTTTGGGTGTCCTGTGAAAAGATCCTCCCTCAATTGCTCCCCAAGCCCATAAGTTGAAGCGAGCAGATTCTGATCTGAAAGATTATGTTTGTTATACCCCATCGGCAGTCTGAGAAATAATTTCTCTATTGTCTCGTCTTTCTGTGTCATGTCAATCAGAAGTGTGCTGGACATATACACTGATAAGGAGATTGAACAGTTTGTACATAGTGCTTGCATGTTTTATATGGTGCATTGCTAAAAGGTACTGTCAGCATATAGTCAGGATTCTCTCTGTCATAGTTGTCATTAAAATCACATTTTGTCACTTTCTCTGACACCTTTTCCCCCTTGTAAGCCATCTCAGTAAAACTGTTGTCACTCTCTCGCTCTGTCACCAATTATTTGGCTTTTTTTTGGACAATTTCCTGGTCAGCGCCATTACTTAGCATGTTCCTTATAATTTCCTGCTGTATTTCACCTGAATACTCAGAACAAGGATTTGCTGGCCAGCCTGGTTACTCTATCCTGGTAGCCTATGTGATACTATTCTATCCTGATAGTACATCTGGTAGAACAACACACAACTCACCTGGCAGTGCGTCTTATATTACTTTATCCTGGCAATATACCTAAGCAATAAAACAGCTGACTACTTCTATCTCTGCCAATTCAGCAGTCAAATGGAAACATACCTGAGAGGAGGGCAGGAAAAACAAACACTTTACCCTGATGTGGCTATGTCAATTTAAGATATTTTCTGTCTGAAGAAACCCTTTCTTTGGTCAGATACAATATTTCAAATATATTTATATTTGCCAAATTCAATTGCTTTCGTCTAGAGTGTTAAATCATAACAATTGTCCATAAATTTACAACATAGTCACTACGTATTAGACATCCACTGTCTCCTCACGAATGTCAGTCAGAAGAGGACCAAGGGAGGGTTGAAACTTTACCAAGAGACCCACGGATTCCAAGGGTTTACTAGCTAACTCTAACTCTTCCTTTCAATAGAGTCCAGCTCTTCTATTCATTCACTCAATTTTATCTCAGGGCAATAATGTACTTCACAGCACTGCCCTCACCAATGTCCGGTGTGACAACACGGGGGCTAAATATCACCACGGGGGTTAAATATCACGCCAAACGGTCACTTTCCTTCTTGTTCACTTTATTCATACACAATCTTTAACCGAAACATAGATGACTGGATCTCCAGGGCAATAATAAACTTTTGGCAACAACAAAGGCTCTTATAAACATCCCTTCACAGTCCTTTTCACAGTCCCCTCAGTACAGTCCTCCACAGGGTTGAAGGCAACAAAAACTCCACTTGATTTGCACAGACCTGTGGATGTCCAGATCACAGCTGGTCCTTAGTCTGTAGTGCCTTCAGACCCTTAGTCCAAGGGCAGGCGTACTCCAGGGGTCCTGCTGGAACCGCGTAGTTCCTGGTCCATAACGTCTCTCTACTGCATACAACAGGAGTTTTCTTTCAACAGCAATCTGGTCGCAATACAGCCTTAGTTGAAGTCTAGACCTCCCAGACACACACCTCTCCTAGGTTTTGAGGTGAGGGGCGTCTCCCTGTCCACTTCTGGCCTTCTCAGCCACGCATTCTGGGATAACAGCCCTGCAGCTCCACTGAGCTGTCTTCCTGGCCTTCTCAGCCAGACACTCTCCTCCACTGCAGTAGGAACAACCCTTTTTTATATCACTGACCACACCTGTGGGTGTTTTCCGTATCCGTAGGCCGTATCACATTTTTCTTCTTCTGGCCCTCCAGGGTCAAAACTCCAGCCTCCGGGGTCTCTTTCTGTTTTTACCTGTCTGACGAGTTCCTTCTTCTTGTCTTCACTCTGCTCCTCACATCCTTGTAGATCTCTGTCTGACTGTGCTCTCACAGCTTGCAAGTTGACTCCCAAGGGCAACTTTGTGGCTTGTAACTTATAGTCAAGTTTCCCTACCTGACCCTTCATTTCTTCTTTTTGCTGCTCCAAGGCCTTAGTAGACTTTTCTAGTTTAGGTACAGTCTTTTCACCATCATCCTTGGAGCTAACACAGTCCTCCATTTCAGGGCAGGTCAGCTTGTGGAGACTTTCTAACTGAGCCTCCATTTTGAAGGTCTCTTCTAGCTCAAGAACCTTGTCTCTGTATTCTTCCAGTTCCTCTTGTAGCTCATGCTCCGGCATGGCCTTGCTATGGATTACAGTCTCCACTTCATTTTTCAGTTTATTCAGGTTTATAATTATCATCTTTTCCTCACTTTGTAACAATTCTATTTCTTCTCTTAGTACAGAGTTGTCATCGGTTAGAACCAATAGCATTCTTCGAAGTTTCTTTCCCTCTGACTCTGACTTTTGCTTGGCAGCATGCAGTTCACTGATGAGTTGGTCCTTGGAGCCAGCATCCCTGTGATAGGCTTCTACCACTTGGACAAACTGTTTCTTCACTTTCGGGGTTTGCTTCTTTACGTCATTATTCTTTTGCTGCTGCTCTTCCAAGACTTCTGCCCCCACTTGTGAGACCTTCTGAGCTTCAATAGTCTCCTTTTGTAAACATAATTTGGCGTTCTTCACTACTTGTAACTCTTTCAGATTCTTTAACAAGATCACCTTTTTCCTTTTCTGTCTGAACTGGGTTTTAGACATCTCTGGTCTCTGAACCCTTCTTTTAGCCGCTTAACTGTTTGATTTACAGCATTTCATCTTCATGCACAACTTCCCTGAGAACTGCTGAAGCTCTGCTCTTTCTTCTGACACTACTTTCAGGGTGCGTGTCAGGGCTAGTACCTCTGTTTCTTTCTCATTAGCCCTTTTTTCTGCATGCTCAAGTTCACTGGCCTATCTTGCAGATCTGGCTTTCTCTTCGGTCAGCTCCTGTTCACACAGCTTCTGTTTCTTCTCCAGTTTGGCCATAAGCTACTGTTGCTGACCAAGCTTAACAATAACATCTTCTACCTCTTGCTGAAGACTTACTTTAATCTTCTCAAGCTTATCACAGGCAACTGTCTTCTCTTCATACTGCTGCCTTGTAGCTTCTAACTCCTCTTGTATTTCTCTTTTCTGCTCTTCCACAGAATCCAAACACAAAGCACTCTTCTCCAGTCTATCTTTCAGATCCACCACCTCTGCCTGAAGTGTTGCAATCTGCTCTGATAGGTTTCTCTCAGCTTCTGCATCCTCCTCTGCCTGCTTGAGGAACACATTTTTTCTCATCTTGCATAGTCTTCAGGTGTGCACTGAGACCAAGCCTCTGCTGCGTCTCTTCTTGCAGTAACTTTTGGAACTCTTCACTCTGAGCTTCCAGCTTCACCTGCAGCCTGCTCACCTGCTCAGACAACGTGGTCTGCACACTGTCACCTTCAGTTATTTTCATTTGTAGCTCTTGAAGCTGCATTTCCACTGTATTTTTCTTGCATTCATATGCACACTTGTCTTCCAACAACCCCTTCACCTTTTCCATGCTTCTTTCACTTTTTCAAGTTGCTTCAATTGCTTGGACAGTTTCCCAACAACTACAGCATGACTCTGTTCCAGCTCCTGGATTTGGGCTCCATGTATTTCAGCTTTCTCATCCAAGCTCATCTGTAGCTGGGACACCAGTCTCTCATGCAGCGCTTCCTGGTTTTCTTTGTCACCCAGTATGTCTTTCAAGATCTCTGCTTGCTTCTCTGCCTGACTGCAAGCAGCTTTCTGTATTCCCAGCTCTTCCTTGAGCTGACTTACTTGGCACCCCAAGTCTTCTTTGCCAACAGCATTTTCAACTCTGCAACTTGATTCTGCAAACCTGTAGTTTGATTACGTGCATCTGTAGAAGCTCTTTCTAACTTGCAACACGTCATCTCCAACTCTTGGGTTTTCATTTGCAGTTTCTTACAGTCCTGTTCACACTGCACAGCTTGTTCTAATCGTTGGGACAGTTCACTCTTAGCTAGCGCATGAGTTTGCTTAAGGTTCTGGATCTGAGCTTCATATAGCTCTATTTCTTCATCCCTGCTTATCTGTAGCTGGGTCAGCACCTGCTCCTGACGAGCTTCTTGGGCTTTCTTGAGGTCCAGTATACCTCTCAATACCTCTGCTTGCTTTTCTGCTTTGCTGCAGGCGGCTTTCTCCACCTCCAGCTTTTCTTTGAGCTGTTTTACTTGAATTTCCCATTGAATATTCCTCTTTGCTGACTGTGTCTTCAATTTTTTACAATCTTGTTCACACTTATGGGCTTGTTTTCCCAACAAACCCTGTGATCAGTTTCAGTCTCTTTTATGAGGTGCTCATTCTCTGTAGCTTTGACTGACTCTGTCAGTGCAGCCAACTGCTTTACTAGGAGTTGCCTTTCCTCCAGCTCCACTTGCATAGCCTCCTGTTACTGCAGCCTCTCTTGTAACAACTGCTTCAGCAATTCCTCCATACTCATACAGGTTGTCTGCCTTTTCACTGGCATCTTTGAGCTGGGACCGTCACCGCTTGTGCCAGCGCATCCTCCACTATATGTGAGAACACAGGGGTTAAATATCACCACGGGGGTTACATATCACGCCAAACGGTCACTTCCCTTCTTGTTCACTTTATTCATACACAATCTTTAACCGAAACATAGATGACTGGGTCTCCAGGGCAATAATAAACGTTTGGCAACAACAAAGTCTCTTATAAACGTCCCTTCACAGTCCTTTTCAAAGTTCCCTCAGTACAGTCCTCCACAGGGTTGAGGGCAACAGCAACAACAAGTCCACTTGATCTGCACAGACCTGTGGATGTTCAGATCGCAGCTGGTCCTTAGTCTGTAGTGCCTTTATACCCTTAGTTCAAGGGAAGGCGTACTCCAGGGGTCCTGCTGGAACCACGTAGTTCCTGGTCCATAACGTCTCTCTACTGCATACAACAGGAGTTTTCTTTCAACAGCATTCTGGATGCAATATAGCCTTAGCTGAAGTCTGGTCCTCCCAGACACACACCTCTCCTAGGTGTTGAGGTGAGGGGCTTCTCCCTGTCCACCTCTGGCCTTCTGAGCCAGACACTCTGGGCTAATGGCCCTGCAGCTCCACTGAGCTGTCTTCCTGGCCTTCTCAGACACACACTCTGGGCTAACAGCCCTGCAGCTGCACTGAGCTGTCTTCCTGGCCTTCTCAGCCAGACACTCTCCTCCACTGCAGTAGGAACAACCCTTTTTATATCACTGACCACACCTGTGGGTGTTTTCCCTCTTACTTCAGGCACCAGACTGATTGTCTGTTGCCCCCTACAGGCCATCCTCTGTAGCGCACTCCTACACCGGACAGCATTCACGTACAGATGCCAAAACTACCCAAAAGCATACTGATCTGTCGGTTTCTTTGCATGGATCAAAGCATAACAGGTGCCCTCTGTCCTCCAGCATAGAAGGTCAAACACAGCCTCAGGGGAAAACAGACACTTTGTAAGAAAGCTTATCTTTGTACAGCACACTCTGTCTGCGTTTTTCCTGGGGGAGTGAAAGTCACTGAATTCTTTGCTGGGGTCTGAAGTAGATCCCATACCCCACGTTGGGCGCCAAATATTAGTGCAAATAAATCTACTTGCTATGTAGTATGCTTCTGGGGTCCAAATTCATTTAGAAGTATATTCGGGCCCGGAAATAACTGATAAACGACAAACACAACTGGATGTGATCAAAAGTTATCTATCTTTTATCGACAGGCAGCAGTTTTTATAGAGGCACATGCCTCAATTACAATAATTCCAATGTATTCTAATTCATTTATTACCATTGGTTTATAAAACATAAACACATATATATATATATATATATATATATATATATATATATATATATATATATATATATATATATATATGCAAGATAAAAGAATTTAGCATCTAAAATGCCAAGCAAACACACCAACACAGTGGGATTATATATGATTAGATTCTAGGGCCATGCGTAGAGGAATGTATATTAATAAAATGTTTTATATAACTATTTAGAAACATGCATGAGCAACAAGAAACAAGTCATCTTGACATGCCGGTCAGTCTGGATGCTTCATAGCTATCAGCAGCTCTGGTTTCGGTTCGTCACTCAAGGTATTTTAAGCAACTATCTAATATCAGTAATTAATCTCATTTTGAAGGAAAAATGAATGTAAATGAAAGTGTCATACAAGATGGCTATGCCTAGGATAGAATATAGAGTCATATTCATTTCACTAACAATTTCTTTATTTCCTACTAGCTTACCCGTCGCGCGTTGCTGCGAAGACAGACAGACATACATTTTATATATCTAGATAACAACCAATCACATTGCAGCTTTTATGTTACCTCAGTGGTATAAAATATAACAACCAATCACAGCACAGCTTTCATTTCACCTCAGCAGTAAGAGAAATAACAGCCAATCACAGACCAACTTTTATTCTGCCTCAGCAATATAAAAAATAGCAACCAAGCGCAGCATTCATTTGACCTCAGCGGTATAATATATAGCAACTAATCACAGCACAGTTTTCATGTAACCGCAGTAGTATAAGAAATAGCAGCCAATCACAGCACAGCTTTAATTTTACCTCAGCATTCTTAATATCCAGCAATTGTCTTGCGAAAAGTTCGGCGGATGCATCATTTTGTAGTTGAACACGCATCCCGTTGCTCGTAATACCTTTTGCTTTCGTGCTTGAGATGGAAATCAAACGATCTTTGTCTAGGGGGCATAACTGTTGACAATGCTCGCACGCGCGCCACCTATCGCAGGATAGATGTACTATGCCAGTAATCTTCCCAGGAGTGTATTCAACAACTTCCCAAAGTTTCATGTCGATCGGATGAATGGTGTAGTAATGCATAACGGACAGACAGAAAGACATACATTCATTTTTATATATATAGATGACATCAGGAAGTGAGAGAATTAGATTCCATATGTAAAATTTGGATGCTAATTCTTTTGCGCTTAGAATTGAATAATCGAGTTGGGACCCATTAGCTTTTCCTATCTCTGACATAATCAATGCTCCTGCCAAAGTTCATGTTTCTACGACATCAGGAAGTGAGAGAATTAGTGGCAATGATGGAAATCGAAAGATCGACGTGGGGGGGCCCTAACTGTCGATGATGCTCGCACGCGCCCCACCTATTGTAGGATAGATGTACTATGCCAGTAATCTTCCCAGGAGTGTACTCAACAACTTCCCAAAGTTTCATGGCGATCGGATGAATGGTGTAGTAGCGCATAAAGGACAACGCATAAACAGCGCATAAACAGACAGAAACACAGACAGGCATACATTTAATTTTATATATATAGATTGACAAATAGTGAAGACAGTACAGTTTACTAACTGGGGGCTACATGATAATTACACACCTTTTGTATAAACAATCACTGTGTTTCTTAGTCCTAGGTCATTACTTACACCGTTAGTCAGGATATTAGTTCCCAGACAACATAGAAAACCACATATCAACACTTACATAAACAGAACATAATTTCAAAGACAAGATAGAAAATCCCATAGATCTCGCCCCCCGCCCCCCGCCGGCACCCGAATCTTTTCTCACGGGTGAGCAGCAGGTACTCGAAAGGGACAATACTCGCTCAAGTATTTGTCCTTAGCGAGTATGCTCGCTCATCTCTAGTAAACACAGTATCTGTGACTTGGATTTCTGGCACCAAATTCTGGTAGTGCAATTGGTGCTGTTTAATATACTGTGTGTGCCATATTAAGTGTGGTTGGTACGAGCTTGGAGAGAACAACAAAAGTAACACATCATGATACTGCAAATGCTGACTCTCCTTTATTGTTAAATCACACAGCTTTTTCTAGAATAACTAGTTATTAGTATTATTTATACTACCAGTGTTTCTGGAGGAACAATGCACAACTTACTAGTGTAATATATAGTAAAAGGGATTGGAGTTGGTACAAATATTTTGTTTTGGTCACAGAGGCAGAATTGTCTAATAGTCAATTAGAAAGCCCTTCACAGTTTAGACAAAATAAAAATAAAATCGATAAACTTTATTAAATATATTTAAAACCATAGAACACAAATGGGGCACTACACAAAAAAAAAAAACCTTAATCTATAGAGGTGTACGAGTCTCTATTAGAAGAGACTACCACCACTTCTTATCAATACCAGTTAGTCCCTAGTCTAGATGCGGGCACTGGTAGAGTGGTGGAAAAAAGAAAGAAACGCAAGAACTGATATATAGATAGAAATTTCTTTCTTAGTTAGCCTTCCCCATCCTTATATCTTTCTTCTGAACTTATTCGCGTGTTGTGAGAATTTTTTCACTGGAATGGACTAAGTATCACCTTCAATGCCCCAGTGTCTATCCTATTTCATGTTCCAGAAAGATCTAGTTGGAGGGTAGGTTTATCATCCCTTTATTGTGGGATCATAAAAGTACATAGGAGGTAGCATATTATGGACAACTGGTATGTATTATTGATGTTAGACAACATCCAGTTGTCTCAATATTGCTAACCTCTAGGCTCTCACAATACAAGGAGAAAAAGGAACAGATGGTAGCTCTCTTTTAAAGAGATTGATTTTGGGGCGACCACTTTTCGTTTACTGATAGTGATTTCACTTGGTTTAATCACCTATCTAGTATTCAAGATTCGGCATAGATATATTCTTTCTTCAGCTAATAGTACTGTGTATAATCTCGGTCTCGGTCTCAACGCGTTTCACCGCTCATAGAACGGATCATCAGAAGATCTTATTGGTTAGTACCATCTGTATAGTTTTATATCTGTTCCAGCGTTTTTAGAACAGTAACACATAGGTTATATATAACTCTTATATTGTCTCAGTTGATAAGAGCAGAAAAACTTGCTAGCAAGTACTCTGAATCTACTCTTTGACTACTGAGCAAGTAAGCACACAGTGCATCGATAGTATCCTAGCTTGCCAAAGTGTCCTCAGTGGGCTTAGAAAGCATTTAAATCAGGTGCAGTTTGATCAGGATTTATGATTTTGTGCACGCGATATTGATATAGCTTTCTTTGTTATAGCTCACATATTGCTCTATTGTCAAGCAAGGGAGTAACCATATGCTATGATGATAAGCATATGTAACTCTTTGTATTTTCACCTAGCTAGCAAAGATAAAAAACTTTGCAATAGATGTAATTGACACACCAGGAAAGGAGTATGACCCGTATCTCACTGGCATCTCCTTAGTATATCAATATCATCAATTATGCTGTGGGACTGCAAAATGTATGCTGAACCCACAGTATGCTAGGGAGCAAAGAGTCAGAGACTAGCAAGATTAGATTAAGATAACCTCGTTCTAGATAGAAATGCCGTTTTCCCTACTAAAATGTAGTTAGTTTCTGGTTCTGCTGTGCTATAAGAGTCCCTATGTGTTAGGATCAGAGTAGTAGCGCCTCTGGCCTTGATAGTAGGGTGAGCAGCAGGTACTCGAAAAGGACAATACCCGCTCGAGTATTTGTCCTTAGCGAGTATGCTCGCTCATCTCTAGTAAATACAGTATCTGTGACTTGGATTTCTGGCACCAAATTCTGGTAGTGCAATTGGTGCTGTTTAATATACTGTGGGTGCCATATTAAGTGTGGTTGGTACGAGCTTGGAGAGAACAACAAAAGTAACACATGATACTGCAAATGCTGACTCTCCTTTATTGTTAAATCACACAGCTTTTTCTAGAATAACTAGTTATTAGTATTATTTATAGTACCAGTGTTTCTGGAGGAACAATGCACACCTTCTAGTGTAATATATAGTAAAAGGGATTGGAGTTGGTACAAATATTTCCATGCAAATAGTAAGCTATTGCCATTATTTACAATTTTCCCAGAACATTGCAAACAGTGATTTATGAATTACAGCAGCTCACTGAGGAGACATGTTGGCTCATTGCTTTGGCATATTACCTGCATGTAATTTAGAAACATCAGCTGCTCGCTGAGGAGACATGTTGGCTCGTTGCTTTGGCATATTACCTGCATGTAATTTAGAAACATCAGCTGCTCGCTGAGGAGACATGTTGGCTTGTTGCTTTTGTATGTTAACTGCGTATAACTTACGAACTTGAGCTTCTCGCTGAGGAGACATGTTCACATCTAGCTTTTGCATATTTCGGTAAGCTGCATGTGATTTATGAATTTTAGCTGCTCACTGAGGAGACTTGTTGGCTCATTGCTTTCACATGTTAGCTGCATGTAATTTATGAACTTAGGCAGCTTACTGAGGAAATATGTTTGTTGAAATCTTGGTTTGTCATGTCATGTAAGCTGCATTAGCTTCACAGCAGTGTTGAACCCTCTGTGGTGACATGTTTGCACGACAGTAATGGTTTGAACACTGGACAACGGTTCACGATTAGATGAAGTGATGAGATGACATTATATCTAGAGATGAGCGAGCACCGAAATGCTTGGGTGCTCGTTGCTCGAGTCGAACTTTCCGCGATGCTCCAGGGTTCGTTTCGAATTACGAACCCCATTGAAGTCAATGGGCGACTTGAGCATTTTTGTATATCGCCGATGCTCGCTAAGGTTTTCATTGGTGAAAATCTGCAAAACCCAAGAAAGTGCTGGAAACGACACAGAAACAGATAGGGCAGGCGAGGGGCAACACGCTGGGCTGAATTTCAAGCTCCCAGGTCCCACTATTCAGCCACAATAGCGGCAAGAGTGCCCCCTCCCCTACCAATTTTTACTTCGGACAAACCCTCATTAGCAAGGTACACCTTAGCTAAGCACCACACTACCTCCAAGCACAAGCACTGCCTGCGGGACACACCGCTGGCTCTTCTCCTGGGTTACATGCTGCCCAACCCCCCCCCCCCCCGCACGACCCAGTGTCCACAGCTCACACCAAAGTGTCCCTGCACAGCCTTCCGCTGCCCTCATGCCACACGCTGGCCCCAGAGCCACACCACCCTCATGTCTATTTATAAGTGTGTCAGCCATGAGGAGGAACCGGAGGCACACACTGCAGAGGGTTGGCAGGGCCAGGCAGCGACCCTCTTTAAAAGGGGCGGGTGATAGCCCACAATGCTGTACAGAAGCAATGAGAACTCCAATCCTGTGCCACCTCCGTCAGGAGCTGCAAACGTGGGCATAGCAACGGGAAATCCATGTGCCACACAGTATTCATTCTGTCAAGGTGTCGCATAGCTCAATCCACACTGCAAGGGTAAACCCATCAGCGCTCTGCCCTCTACCCAAGTCAGTCAGTGTCTTTGTGCCAGACAGGTCAAACACCGCGATGGGAACTAGGTTTGCACCAACAGCATAGGGGGGTCCTAGGAAGCCCAAGACATGAACAAAAAATTGATCTGAGCGGCCAAACATGGCAGACTTGCACAGTGCCCACGACATAGGCCTTGGCCCACAGCTTCAGCAATCCTAGGCAGGAAGCGGACTTTCACTGCACCAAGGACATAGGCCTCTGCACAAACCCTCAGCAATCGCGAGCCTACAGCGGACTCCTATGCTAACGTAGCTGTGCACGTCTCATTAGCGCTGTATTGCTCCTGTAGTTTGTCCCAATGCAGTGCCCCAGATAGTAGAGCTAACGACAGATTAAATATAGGTGGGCTTCAGCCCACACTGCATGCCCCAGTCAGACCTGGGTTTTTTATAAATAGTCACAGGCAGGTACAACTCCGCAATGGGAATTCTGTGTGCACCCACAGCATGGGTGGCTCCCTGGAACCCACCGGCGGTACATAAATATATCCCATTGCAGTGCCCTGCTCAGCAGAGCTAATGTCAGATTAAATGCAGGTGTGCTTCGGCCCACACTGCATGCCCCAGTCTGACCGGGGTTTTTAATACATAACCACAGGCAGGTACAAATCCCCTATGTGAAGTCCCTGTGGACCGACAGCATGGGTGGCTCCCTGGAACCCACCGGCGGTACATAAATATATCCCATCGCAGTGCCCAGCGCAGCTGAGGTAACGTCAGATTTAATGCAGGTGGGCTTCGGCCCACACTGCATTCCCCAGTTAGACTGGGGTTTTTAATACATAGACCCAAGCAAGTACAACTCACTAATATGAAGTCCGTGTGGACCGACAGCATGGGTGGCTCCCTGGAACTCACCGGCGGTACATAAATAGATCCCATTGCAGTGCCCTTGACAGCAGAGCTAATGTCTGATTAAATACAGGTAGGCTTCGGCCCACACTGCATGCCTCAGTCTGACTAGGGTTTTTTATAAGTAGACACATGCAGTTACAACTCCGTGTGGACCGACAGCATGGGTGGGTCCCAGGAAGCCACCGGCAGTACATAAATAAATCCCATTGCATTGCCCAGCACAGCTGAGGTAACGTCAGATTAAATGCAGGTGGGCTTCGGCCCACACTGCATGCCCCAACCTGACCGGGGTTTTTAATACATAGACACAGGCAGGTACAAATCCCCTATGTGAAGTCCCTGTCGACCCACAGCATGGGTGGCTCCCTGGAACCCCCCAGCGGTACATAAATATATCCCATTGCAGTGCTCAGCACAGCTGAGCTAACGTCAGATTAGATGCAGGTGGGCTTCGGCCCACACTGCATGCCCCAGTCAGACTGGGGTTCTTTATAAGTAGACACATGCAGTTACAACTCTGTGTGGACCGACAGCATTGGTGGGTCCCAGGAAGCCACCGGCGGTACATAAATAAATCCCATTGCATTGCCCAGCACAGCTGAGGTAACGTCAGATTAAATGCAGTTGGGCTTCGGCCAAGAATGTTTTCATAGTTGGAGGAGGAGGACGGGAAAGTTTTTGAGGCAGTACGTGTCCTGTCCCCGTATCCGTGGTTATATGCACCTTCCCAGTGACCATGTCGCTGAAAAGTTGTCGCGCCTGTGGAACCTAGTAGCGTGGCCTCGCCACCATCATGTCTTTGGGAAGCCTCCGTTTCCACTACCCTGTAACATTGCAGTAGCAGCAGTATAGGCAGTGCCGAGAATTAGTCACATTTCAGCGCTAAGAGTATGCACAAACCCCTGTAACATTTCATTGGCAGCAATGAGGACAGACCCCACTAACATTTCATTTGCAGCAGTATACACAGACCCCAGTAACATTTCAGTAGTATCAGTATAGACAGACCCCAGTAACAGTAACGTAGAAGCAGTATGGGCAAAGCAGCAGATTCACATTTCCCTGGCAGCAGTGTAGGGAGAGCGTAGTATTGGTACGATTTCTGTAGTAGGAGTATAGTCAGGCCCCAGCAACAGTAACGTAGAAGCAGTAGAGACAAAGCAGCAGATTCACATTTCCCTGGCAGCAGTGTAGGGAGACCATAGTATTGGTAAGATTTCAGTAGTAGGAGTATAGTCAGGCCCCAGCAACAGTAACGTAGAAGCAGTAGAGACAAAGCAGCAGATTCACATTTCCCTGGCAGCAGTGTAGGGAGAGTATAGTATTGGTAAGATTTCAGTAGTAGGAGTATAGACAGGCCCCAGCAACAGTAACGTAGAAGCAGTATGGGCAAAGCCCACTATTAGTTACATTTCTGTTATAGCAGTATAGACAGGCCCCACTAAGATTTCCGTTGAAGCATTATGGGCAGAGCCCAGTATTAGTAAGATTACAGTAGTAACAGTATACACCAACCAAGGTAACATTTCAGGAGCAGAAGTATCGGCAGACCGAAGTAACATTTCTGTTGCTGAAGTATAGTCAGACCGCTCTAGCATTACTGTGGCAGAAGTATAGGTAGGCAGAACAGAGTTACATTTCTGTAGCAAAAGTGTAGGCCAACCCCAGACACAGTGGTGTACCATGAGTGCAGGCGAAGCCCATAAAAATTACGTGTATTACATTGTAGGTGAGGGCCCGAAAAATTGTTGTACCGACAGTACAAATGTACCCCATAAAAATTGCCCATGCCCAACCCAGAGGGCAGGTGAAACCCATTAATCATTTAGCGTACTGTGGCTTAATTTTTAACTAGGCCTGGAGGCAACCCAGTTAAAATAACAATAGGTTCAGGTGGAAGTTTCAATGCTCTAATGAGAATTGAAACAGATAAATATTATTTAGAAAAGTTATATGAGCCTTTTGGCCCACAGAAAAATTGCCCATTCGCGGTGATTACGAGAGGTTTCAGGAGGAGGAGCCGGAGGAGGACGACGAATATCATACACAGATTGACAAAGTTCTTTAGGTAACGATGCTGTCTGCTGGTGGAAAAGAGAAGTCTGGGGAAATCCAGGCTTTGTTCATCTTTATGAGTGTTAGCTTGTCGGCACTGTCAGTTGACAGGCGGGTACGCTTGTCCGTGATGATTCCCCCAGCTGCACTAAACCCCCTCTCTGACAAGACGCTAGCCGCAGGGCACGCCAACACCTTCAGGGCATACAGCGCAAGTTTGGGCCACGTGTCCAGCTTTGACACCCAGTAGTTGTACGGAGCAGTTGCGTCACGGAGGACGGTGGTACGATCTGCTGCGTACTCCCTCACCATCTTCTTACAGTGCTCCCTCCGACTCAGCCTGGACTGGGGAGGTGTGAGACAGGCTTGCTGGGGAGCCATAAAGCTGGCAAAGGCCTTGGAGAGTGTTCCCCTGCCTGCGCTGAACATGCTGCCTGATCTCCGCGCCTCCCCTGCTACCTGGCCCTCGGAACTGCGCCTTCTGCCACTAGCGCTGTCAGATGGGAAGTTTACCATCAGTTTGTCCACCAGGGCCCTGTGGTATTGCATCACTCTCAAACCCCTTTCCTCTTCGAGAGGAAAGGTTATCCTTATACCGTGGGTCAAGCAGTGTGTACACCCAGTAATCCGTAGTGGCCAGAATGCGTGTAACACGAGGGTCACGAGAAAGGCATCCTAACATGAAGTCCGCCATGTGTGCCAGGGTACCTGTTTGCAACATATGGCTGTCCTCACTAGGACGATCACTTTGAGTATCCTCCTCCTCCTCCTCCTCCTCAGGCCATACACGCTGAATGGATGAGAGGCAAGCTGCATAAGCACCCTCTGCAGTGGGCCCAGCTGTCTCTTCCTCCTCAGGCTCCTCCCCCTCCTCCTCCTCCTCCTCCACGCGCTGAGATATAGACCTGAGGGTGCTCTGACTATCCAGCGACATACTGTCTTCCCCCGCCTCCGTTTCCGCCCGCAAAGCATCAGCCTTTATGCTTTGCAGGGAACTTCTCAAGAGGCATAGCAGAGGAATGGTGACGCTAATGATTGCAGCATAGCTGCTCACCATCTGGGTAGACTCCTTAAAGTTTCCAAGGACCTGGTAGATGTCTGCCAACCAGGCCCACTCTTCTGTAAAGAATTGAGGAGGCTGACTCCCACTGCGCCGCCCATGTTGGAGTTGGTATTCCACTATAGCTCTACGCTGCTCATAGAGCCTGGCCAACATGTGGAGCGTAGAGTTCCACCGTGTGGGCACGTCGCACAGCAGTCGGTGCACTGGCAGATTAAACCGATGTTGCAGGGTCCGCAGGGTGGCAGCGTCCGTGTTGGACTTGCAGAAATGTGCGCTGAGCCTGCGCATCTTGCCGAGGAGGTCTGACAAGTGTGGATAGCTTTTCAGAAACCGCTGTTCTCATTTAGCGCCGACGTCATTGCTGCTATTGATGGGTGCGTCTTTCTGTGTACCAGTTGGGCCATCATGGGGCACAGGGACCGTTGTAGCCAAGTTCTGCTGACTGTTCGCCATACGCCGTCCTGTTCTGTTGCTCCCATCTTTAGTCCATTTTTGCCTTTCTTCCTTGCTGGCTTGTAACTGTAAAGTCCTTAGCATATCAATGTCCAAAGTTTTTGTCAATGTCCAAAGTTTTTATCAATGTCCAAAGTTTTTGTCACTCAGTTCTGCTGCCCGGCTAGCTCAGTCGGTAGAGCATGAGACTACTGTCATGGATTTCCTTCTTCTTCTTCTTGCTTCTCCACTTTTGTCAGGTAGAAGTAGGGCCTCCACGAGACTCTGCACCGCTGCACCATTCTTAATTGGCTGTCCTACTGAGATAAGAAACTGTCTGGCCTTCCATATTGGGCCATTATCATGAGCTATGCCAAATGCATACTGGGAATCAGTGTAAACGTTTGCCGTCTTACCATTTGTCAGGACCTGCGGAAAGCTGAGTTTCTGCAGCAGCTATCAGGCCAAACACATAAGCCGGCTCCACTAAAAGAGCAGTTAATTCACCAACATTCTTCTGAAATGGCACCTGAGGTCTCAACCTGTACTGATCCATCTAGTGAGAATTTGATGGATGCAGATAAGGCTTGTAAGATGTCAGCTCCAATAACAGAGAAATGAGTTACATCAGGGCAGAATAATCCACAAACATCTATCCATATTTGAAACGTGATATTCTTTAACCCCTTAATGACACGGCCTATTTTGGCGTTGAGGACCAAGCGATTTTTTGGTATTTTTCCATCTCCATTTTTCAAAAGCCATAACTTTTTTATTTTTCCGTGGACGCGGCCGTATAAGGGCTTGTTTTTTGCGTGGCGATCTGTAGTTTTTATCGGTGCCACTTTTGGGTATATAGACAATATCGTAAAATTTTTTTTTTTTTTTTTTAATGATAACAGGGAGAGAAAACGCATCAATTCTGCCATAGATTTTTTTTTTTTTTTAACAGCGTTAATCATGCAGCATAAATGACACACTAAATTTTTTCTGCGGGTCGGTACGGTAACAACGATACCAAAATTGTTATATTTTTTTTAGGTTTTTACACTTTTTTGCAATAAAACCCCCTTTTTTTGGAAATCTTTTTTTTTTCTCTATAGCTGCATTCAAAGTCATGTAACTTTTTTATTTTTCTATGTACGGAGCTCTTTAAGGGCTTATTTTTTGCGAGACGAGCTGTAGTTTTTATTAATACCATTTTGGGAAATGTACGGCTTTTTTGATCACTTTTATTGCATTTTTTGTGAGGCAAAATGCTAAAAATTAGCATTTTACCTCTGTTTTTTAGCGTTTTTTTTTACGCTTTTTGTCGTACAAAATAAAAAGCGTGTTCAACTTTTTGTACACGTCGTTATGGACGCGTCAATATCCAATATGTGGGGTTTTAGTTTTTTTTCCCTTTTTTATGCTAATATTAGAAAAAGCATAAAAAAGGGGTTTTTTACATTTTTTTTTTTTACATTTTTCTTTTTTTTACACTTTTCTTTTCTTTTTTTTATACTATTTGAGTCCCTCTGAGGGACTTACATCACTGTGCCTATGATCGCTGTCATAAGGCATGGCAAAGCTACTGCTCTGCCATGCCTTATCGCTTGTACAGCGATTATAGGCACAGGCAATACAGGACGCCAGTGTCTGGCGTCCTGTTGCCATGGTGACAGGCCGGGCTCTCGCGATAACATCGCGAGTTCCGGCCGGAGACACACAGGGATCGCGATCCCTCTGTGAACTCTTTCCCTGCCGCGATCTACTTAGATCGCGGCAGGGAAGGGGTTAACAGCGGCGGGCGCATCTCCGATGTCCCCCCGCTGTTGGAGCGGGACGCCGGCTGTGACTGACAGCCGGCTCCCGCTGCGGGATAGCGCGGGATCTTATGTGATCCCGTGCTATCTCCAGGACGTACCAGGTACGTCATGTTGCGGGAAGTATCCCGCTACCATGACGTACCAGGTACGTCCAGGAGCGGGAAGGGGTTAAGCAAATTCATTATTAATCTGATCCTGCCTGCAATGTCTTATCAAATTTGAGACAGGAGAAAAAAAAAAAAACTTTTCCTGGCTGTCTATGATTCCCACCCCCTCCTTTGTGGATAAGAGAGGGATGACCCATTACGTATTCTTGCATCATCTAGCTCCACCACTCTGAACTTGGCTGATCACTTGACGCGGGTATATCGGATGTGACCTCTGTGACCTAACCCAAACCTCCCCCTTTCTTCAATTAAAACGCTGCAACTTCTAGCTTGGATAAATTTTTGGCCACAGCGGCCATTTATTAAAATTCTTATTAACAATTGATAAAAACATCAAATAAAACAACCCACTGAAAAGGGGGAAGTCCCCGGAGCCTCCAACCCCCTCTGTCGCCTCCCCAACAGGGAAAAGGATTTCCGTCCTGCCTCCCGCCGCTCTCTCCCTCTATCCGACTCGGGAGACTGAAATCCTTCCCGCTAAAACCCTCCCGTCGCAAGACAGCCGACTCGGGAGGCAACACACAACCGGTTGCCCCTAGTCGCCCTCCTCCTCCCGACTCAGAGAGGCGCGAGCCGTTCCTCGGCTAGCCACGTTTCTCTGCAGGGACTACGGCCTGACAGAGCCGGGAGGCGACAGGCTGACCACACACACTATACCAAAAAGGGGGAGGGGGGGGGGAGGTAGCCATCAGCCCCCGTTCCCCCCCCCCCCCCGCCCCGCACATCAGCTGGCTCCAAGAACTCCCCCCCCCCCCCTTCCGAACGCCGCTATGACAATGTTACGATACCTCTACGACCCTTTCTACTAACTAAACTGCCCCCTATATGCTAAAGTAAGGGCGGGTGGGTGGGACTTCCTCGTGGCCTCCGTCTTCTCCTTCTGCTTCTTCTTCCTCCGTTGCCGCCTAGGGATGCTCCTCCCCCTGCTGTTCCCGCACTTTCTCTCTAACTTCCCCCTCTACTACACCCCCCCCCCTCTTCACCCTTCCATTAACCCTGGCCTCCCCGTTAACCCTGTCATGGGCTGCCTCCATATATATCCCCGGGGGCTACTATTCCGGCGCCTCTTGACGCGGGTATATCGGATGTGACCTCTGTGACCTAACCCAAACCTCCCCCTTTCTTCAATTAAAACGCTGCAACTTCTAGCTTGGATAAATTTTTGGCCACAGCGGCCATTTATTAAAATTCTTATTAACAATTGATAAAAACATCAAATAAAACAACCCACTGAAAAGGGGGAAGTCCCCGGAGCCTCCAACCCCCTCTGTCGCCTCCCCAACAGGGAAAAGGATTTCCGTCCTGCCTCCCGCCGCTCTCTCCCTCTATCCGACTCGGGAGACTGAAATCCTTCCCGCTAAAACCCTCCCGTCGCAAGACAGCCGACTCGGGAGGCAACACACAACCGGTTGCCCCTAGTCGCCCTCCTCCTCCCGACTCAGAGAGGCGCGAGCCGTTCCTCGGCTAGCCACGTTTCTCTGCAGGGACTACGGCCTGACAGAGCCGGGAGGCGACAGGCTGACCACACACACTATACCAAAAAGGGGGAGGGGGGGGGGAGGTAGCCATCAGCCCCCGTTCCCCCCCCCCCCGCCCCGCACATCAGCTGGCTCCAAGAACTCCCCCCCCCCCCTTCCGAACGCCACCGCCAGCATGGCATGACCACCTCATGCCTGCGCAGCACCCCACAGAACTAACGCGCGTTCTATTCCCTCCTGAACCCCCTCTAACCACAGATCCGTCCCAATCTCGTTGAGATGCACGCCATCGCTCCTCCAATAGTTTCCTACTCCCTTCTCAAGATCTATGTGCCGAACGGCCACTCCTCCATTACGCGCAACGAAGCGTGAAACCTCCCGGTTAACCTTGATCCTGGCCTTGTCTATCCCCCGCACTGAGCGCGCGTTGCGCCACACCTTGCGAGGGACCATCTCTGACCAGACCACGATCAAGCCCCGGTACATCTGCATCATACGAAGCATATCGTACCGGATGTCCCTACCTAGGTCCCTAAAGGGTCTCTGCCCCAAATCGTTGCCCCCGACGTGCAGTACGAGGATGTTAGGCGGCCTGTCTAGGGAGACTAAGCGCTGAACGTCCTGTAACACCCGGAACCAGGCCATGCCCCGCACTCCGATCCATCGAATTACCGCCGTCTCTCTACTCAGCCTTAACTGTCTACCGTTAGGCCTGATCTTAGCCCTCTCCCCCCCCCAATACACAAAAGAGTGGCCCATTATCCACACCAACGCGGCTCGATGATCTGTAACAAAAGAAAAAACAACTAGTCGTAATTAACCCCGCCGCAAAACGTACCCCCCCCCCCGCTTAAAGCAAGTGCGGCCTGATATAACGTTTAAACCGTCCCGACTTCCACCGACCGATGCCCATCACCGCCTGACTATCCAGTCCCCTCTCTGCTGCCTCCGTTGCCGCGCCTATTCTAAAAGAATGTGTCCCGAAATTAGAGCTGTCTAACCCCAGCGTATCTATCGCTCTTCTTAACACCGCCTCGAACTGGAACCTTGACAAAAAACGACCATCTCGGTGCTGCAGAAGAGGCCCCACCCTGACTCCTGCTAACAAACTATAGTCCTCCCAACATTTAACTGGGCACATGGACTCTCCCCGCACTTGTCCTAGCGACACTCTCCGACCTCTACCCTCCTGATCCATCTTAGAACGACGGATGACTAATTCCAACCGCCCTTTTATAACCTTGGTATCCTCGCTTTGTAAACCCCCCCCTTTCTTTTTGCTGGGGGAAACCAGTTCCCCCAGCCGAAGAGCCCCAAAGAAAGCTAATGAAAAAGCCAACTTAAAAAGCGAGTATTCAAACCCTTCCCCGCATATCTCCCCCAATGCGCCCCCCAATCTCTTCAACAAGTCGAACGAGATTGGCCGACGCATATCTGACCCCCCCCGCCCCCTTCTAAACCCCTTTAGTGCCTGTCTGACTACAAAATTCTTTGTAACATCAGTCAAACCCCGCAACTTAGCGCCAAACGCCACTCCTCCCATAAATTTGTTAACTCTGGCGACTGACAACCCTGTCTCAGAACTTTTCCCCAACCATCCTAACAACGCCCCTACCCTGTCCTCGTCTGAACGCACGATTCCCCACTGCTGCAGCCACTCCTCCCATTCCGACCAGGCTGCCCTATAAGACGTCCACGTACTCCGAGCCAGTGAGGTACCTATCAAGTGCCTCACTGCTCGCTGACCACGCTCCAGATGTGTCTCGGGCAAGACACCCCTTCCTTCTCTGCTGCCGGGGCCAAACGTCGGAATCGCTCCCACTGGCAACGAGAAAGAGCATCCGCTAGTGAATTGCTCACCCCCGGCACATGTACCGCACCTATCCAAGCGTTAAGTGATAACGCTTTCAGCACCAGGTGGCGCAGTAAGGCCACCACTGGAGGGGACGATGCAGACAATTTATTTATCGCCTGCACGACCCCCAGGTTGTCGCAGTGAAAGCGTACCCTCTTGTTCCTAAATTGCTCGCCCCATATCTCCACCGCCACTATAATGGGGAAGAGCTCGAGTAGCACCAAGTTCCTTACCAACCCTGACGAGAACCAATCGCTCGGCCATCCGGCCGCGCACCACTGGCCCTGGAAGTAAATCCCAAAACCCGAACTCCCTGCGGCGTCAGTAAACAATTCCCAATCAAAATTGTTTACCATTTCCTCCATCATTACTGACCGACCGTTGTAGTTCTCTAGAAACGCCGCCCATACTGCTAAATCTTTCTTGAGTTCCTTACCTAGCCGAATAAAATGGTGGGGTAACCGAACCCCCGCCGTTGCTGACGCTAGCCTTCTGCTGAAAATTCGCCCCATCGGCATTATTCGGCAAGCGAAATTAAGCTTGCCCAATAACGATTGGAGCTCCCTCAAAGTGACCTTGGTGACAACCCTTGCTCTTTTTACCTCCGCCTTTAACTCTGTCAACTTCTCCTCGGGCAATCTGCATTCCATTGCAACCGTGTCAATGGTAATGCCCAGGAACTTTAAACATGTAGTGGGCCCCTCTGTCTTCCCAGGCGCCAAAGGCACCCCGAATTGACCGGAAACCCATTGAAGTGACCCCAGCAAAGTTGCACAAATAGGCGAACCTGCTGGCCCTATGCATAGGAAGTCATCCAAATAATGGATCACAGACCTAATCCCCGTGCAATCCCTAACTACCCATTCTAAAAAGGAACTGAACGCTTCAAAATAAGCGCAAGAAATGGAACAGCCCATGGGTAGGCACCTATCCGCAAAATAACTTCCCTCCCAAAAACACCCTAACAAACGAATGCTCTCGGGAGCAACTGGGAGCAACCTAAACGCAGACTCGATATCCACCTTTGCCAGCTTCGCTCCCTGCCCATACCTGCGGACCCATTTTATTGCGGCGTCAAATGAAGTATACACCACAGAACAAATTTCCGGGTCTATACCGTCATTTACTGACGCCCCCTTTGGGTATGACAGATGGTGTATGAGTCGAAACTTGTTAGGTTCCTTCTTAGGAACAACCCCCAGCGGTGAGACCACCAGGTCCGCCACGGGCGGGGAACGGAACGGTCCCGCCATGCGGCCTAACTGAACCTCCTTAGACAATTTTTCGGTCACCACAGCCGATTGCCGAATCGCTGACGGCAAATTCTTGGTTGTGACCGGAACCCTATGAACTGGGGCGGGAATCCTAAAACCGTCCCTAAAACCCTCAAACAGTAAACTAGCCTTATCTCGGTCGGGGTACCTATTTAGAAACGGCACCATCTTTGCCAGTTTCACTGGTGTCATCCCTTTTTCCAGGTGCCCCGAAACCCTTTCCTTTTCCTTTTTTAAAGCACTTTGCTGCTCCATGTGACGTGCCGTTACACACGGAGCAGACGTGCTTGAACCTGCAAGAGTTCCCGAATTTGCATTGGCCGTCGTTAAACTGCCAACACAATCCGAGCCTATGACTCCCTGACTGACCTCCCTGCCCCCCCCCTTGGGAACCACTGGCCGAGCTGCTAGTCCCGGCCCCCCCCTGAAAGGGGTGGCCAAACCTAACTGGGGCCATTACCCGCAACCATAGGCCTATATCTTTCTGATCCCACCGAATAGACGGTCGGATCGCTTTCCGCTGACGAAATTGCTCGTCGTACCTAAGCCACGTTTGGCCCCCGTACACCCTGTACGCCTCACCTATCGCATCGAGATAGCAAAAAAGGCCGGAGCAGTTCTCCGGCGCCTTTTCACCTATAACGCTGGCCAGAATAGCGAAGGCTTGCATCCAGTTGGAGAACGTCTGTGGAATCAGTTTCCACCGACGTTTCTCCTCCTCTTCCTTCTTATATTCTGTCCTTTTCCCTTTATCTAAATTGAATTTTTCCAAAGGGAGAAGGGAAAAGATCTCGACGTATTCGTCGCGCCAAATCTTTTCTCTAACCTCCTTCTTTAAGTGTGCACCTAGGGGGCCCTCGAAACACACATAAACTTCCCCCTTCGCTCTGTCATCCAAGCGAATCCCTTCCCCATCTTTCTCCGTCTGGACCCCTACCGTAACGGGCGCTACCTGCTGCCCTACAGACGCCCCCGCCGTGCTACCACCCCTAGCGCTATCGTCGGCAATCGACGCATTGGACGGTAGCGTCCAAGCAGCTACTGGCGACGGCCCTGCTCTTGCGTCTTGCTTGCGCCACAACTCCCATAATCCACCCAGAAATAACCCAAAATCACTCGCTGCGCCATGTGTGCCTGCCATCGCCCCCCCATCCCCTGTCCACCCCCCAAAACTATCTCCCGCGTGCGCAACGCGGCTAACTGCATGTAATGTAGTGTCCCCGTGTGTTTGCTCACCTGGCTGCGTAGGGGCTGTAGTCCCACCAGCCGCCGATCCTCCCTCCAGCGGATCCGATTCCTCGTCCGAATGTGGTCCGAACTGACGACCGGGGTCCTCCTCTGGCTGCATACGCACCTCCGGATTCGCAGCCGCCTGCCTGCTGCTCGGCCTGGCTCTCACGGGCCGCACTTCAGCTTGTCCCTGGAAGTTACTGTGGGGCTGCTCTGCTACCACCGGCTCTCCTGCAGAGCGGCCCCACGCTGTAGCTCGGTTCATCGCCGACAGCCCGGTATTAGGCCCCGCCCCCCTGGCAGCACGGGACCTAGTGCCGGACGCTGCGCCGTGCCGCCCGGCGAGATTCCTCCCGGGCCTGCGCTCCCCCGATGGCATGGATGGTGCAGGGAGCCGGCCCGGAGGGGCCCGTGAGGGACTCTCTATGCGGCGCCGACGCTGTGGAGCCTGATCAGGGCTCAGACGCGCCGGAGCGCGGGCCCTCCTCGTACTCGGCCCTCTCGCCGATGCTGCCGGTGTCTGCCTGCTCCCTCCTACCTCCTCCCTCCGGCCGCTAGCAGTCCCCGACAGCGCTCCCGCTGCTGCCTCCGGTGTGCGGCTCCCCGCAGCGGCTGTCCTTCGCCCCCTTTCTCTCACCGCAGTTGCTGCAGGGGCTCCGGACGCCTCTCCCCCCGATGCTGCTGACCGTGCGGGTGCCGCTTCCACCTCCGATGGGCCCGGGGCCCCGACATCCAGGATCCTCATGAGCCAGTCGATGCCCCGCTCCTCCACCGCTGCCCGGATCTTCTCCATGGCGGCCTCCATGTCCGGTAAGTCCTCTTCTGGGCGCTTCCTGACGATCACCTTCGGGCTCTTCACGGACAGGTCTTGGGACTTCGGTCTGCAGACTTCGGTCTTGGGACTCCTGTCTGGGGTCTTGGGACTTCTGTCTGTGGTCTTGGGACTTCTGCCTGGGGTCTTGGGACTTCTGCCTGGGGTCTTGGGACTTCTGCCTGGGGTCTTGGGACTTCTGCCTGGGGTCTTGGGACTTCTGCCTGGGGTCTTGGGACTTCTCTACCTCTTCCCTCGACTTCCTCGTGGCCTCCGTCTTCTCCTTCTGCTTCTTCTTCCTCCGTTGCCGCCTAGGGATGCTCCTCCCCCTGCTGTTCCCGCACTTTCTCTCTAACTTCCCCCTCTACTACACCCCCCCCCCTCTTCACCCTTCCATTAACCCTGGCCTCCCCGTTAACCCTGTCATGGGCTGCCTCCATATATATCCCCGGGGGCTACTATTCCGGCGCCTCTTGCTTCCTTATATTTTCATTCGAAGTTTGCAGTCCTTGGATACACATCACAAACAAGTAAAGTCTTATGCATCACACAATTTACATTTATCACAGGCCGAACACGGGTCAAGTCTGCCCGCCGGGCCTTATCGTTACTTGCTTGTTTCCTATTCTTTGGCTTCTCTGCTTACCGTGTATCTCTATCTAACTCCCCGCAATTTGTGTAATTTTTTATTCTGTCTGCTAGTTCATCTACGCTGGGACTGTTGGATGATTCTCCCAGCAAGTTCCTCTTTTTAAATTCCCCCCCGTACAGCCCCTCCTTTCTCCCCCACAGACCAGAATGTACATTAAATCTAACACAGAATGGAAGGGACAAAGCGACAGGAGTATTAGGGAGAACGTGGCTAATTTACTCTTACAACAGTTCTGTCCCAGTTCTGTTCCTGGTCGTCCCTCTTGCGTCAAGGCTTCCCCACCACCCACAAGGCCCTACTCCTAGGGTGAGTGTACTCCTTACCTCACCTCAGTAGGAGGACATGGACCCATCCCCCCCCCCCCCCCCCCGGGGTTATTTTTCAGGTATCCATGTCCTCTATCTGTACAAGTTAACCCCCGCAGAGTGCGCCCTCGCTGGAACCTACGGCCTTCTACACTATCCCTAGGCGAATGGGAAATCAACTGACATTTCAAACGGGAGACCGGAGCAGATGCAGTCTTAGATACCAGGCATCTCCATCTGATTGGTAACGTACTGTAGCTTACATATTGTGTGCCAAGGTTTGCTGAGTGACTGAGATATTATTCTATCTCCTTATTTACTGAACTGTTATACAATTAACCTGTTATATTAGACGCTGGTGTCTTTGGCATATGTGGGTACCGATGCCATTTCATGATCTTTCAGGAGGGGCCCGCCTTCTCTTCCTCTGACTGACATTCAGGGAAATTCTAACTTCTGGATCTATAATGTTAGCGCAAAATTTGCTATTCGATATACTGTGCGTTCCAAATTTGATAATATGTGCAGGCCTGGAGAGCCTTTCAAAGATCACAAGCCTACATCATGTGTCCCCAAAAGAGTCTGCCTTTTATTAAGCGTGGGTAAAAGTTTTAAATGTTTCAACACAGGAAGTGAAGTAATTTAGGATACAGTTACATTATTTAGTGAGCTGATAGGTCATTCTCAGAGGGAGGTATTTGTGAGGTAGCTTGTGATGTCATCCATCTGGGAGGAACTTCAGTGAGCACGCTCAGTTCATTCTTGAATTTGGTCTCATGAGAAGAACATCCTGTTTCTCCTCTCTGCTTGACCAAGACAAAGACAAAGACATTCCTAGATAGGTTTCTGCCAGTTAGAACCGGTTTGACCAGTTCTTGGACACACACACTGCTCCTCCAATTCTTGTGGAGGGGGGGGGGGCGATGTTCCCTTCCCCCAGAGGTCTACATTATAGACAAAATATAGTATCTTAACAGTTGACAACAGAAAATACATACAAAATGGTGAACCTATTGGAAATATCCCACAATTACTACTATGTTGTAACTTTACGGTCACAGTTGTGACCACCTAACATTTGTATGTGGTTACAATTGAATTTGGGGTCTTGGCAAACATAGATGTATTCTCTGGTGGGCATGGTGGACTATGCAGTTTGTTACAGTTTGTAGCGCAACATTTTCTGCATTCTTTAACTCTTGTATTCTTAAAAGCTCCCTCAGGATGTGAGTGGCATATAACTTTTTTACATTTGTATGACGGACGTACAACAAAGATTGGATTACATAACATCAAGACATACAAACATCAAGACATACGAACAGTAGTTGCTATTTTTCACAGATTCTCCATGAACTTGCTTTCTCTTCTATCGCTTGGGTCTAATCCACCTGCTCTAACAATTTTAGTACATTACTGAATGTCCATCTGTGACCCTAGACACAAGTAAGAATGTGCCTTAAAACTTCTATCTAATCTGCCTTCTAAGACAGTATAATTCATTGCATTCATTATAAACTTTTATTCTTATTAAGCAACAAAGCTACTTCCTAAATCTAGAAATGAGGAAGTAAGGGGGGTCTAGCCCGCACGTTCGAGCAAGCAGCCTTTCTCTCTCACTAAAACAAACTCGGTTAACCCTTTTTATACATTCACATACATATACATCCATATCTATCAATATCTCTTGTCACATAATGATTCTCTCTCTCTGCCACCAACGGGCACAATACATCACATCCTATACTTTTAAACAGTTCAGCAGCAACACAGTTTAGCAATCTGCCTTTACCAGAAGGGATCCAATAATGCACATTTAACCTATAAATTCCAAACCCACAACGATCTGCTGTGTATGGTGCATCAATCTTGGCTATAACCCAGCCAATGCTTTCTCATTGCCAACAATCCCTTCTTACAGTTTGAGTAGGGCTGCTACTAACTATATATGATAGACTAACAGGCTATTTCTATATGAACAATTCAGCAGGATTAACTCTACACAACAGACAAGCACTCTAACTCTATATAAAAGGACAGGTAGGACTACTTAAATTCAAATAAAATAACGATCAATGTATTCCTTTAGTTTTGCTACTAGTTCCCAGCAATATGCCTGTTATTCAATATCAAACATGACGTTTTGAGCACACAGGAAGATTGCTTGATTAATCAATGATAACTTGACTCTCCACACCCTCCACAGTTTTCTGGAGGGTGTAAGAATTGACCTTGGTACAATGTTTGCTGCCTCTCAGTCTCAATTATGGCATCTACCGCTACACAGTTTAATAATCTACCCTCAGACAGAGGGATCCACTCATAAACGTTCAAACGATAAACAAATGAGTGTGGATAGTAACCCTCAATCAGTGGATCATAGCCACACTGGTGAGTGGGGTGGGGGTTATCCTGCTTACAGAGCTCCCATCCCTGTGTACTTATGGTTAACAATAATCCTTTTTTACAATCAGGACAAGACATGGAGGTGGGATGTACACACAAATAGACTGAGCGCTAGTACAACTGGCTTAGTCTCACTGCCCCCTTGGGATCCGAGTCTGACAGCTCCCTCTCTCCCTGGCCCTACAAACAGGCCTTGCAGGAGCGGAAATCCCTAATCAGACTCTCTAGCAGTCTCTCCCTCTCCCGGGCCCTACAAACAGGCCTTGCAGGAGTTGAGTCTCTGCACAAAACACCTGACAGCCTCTCCCTTTCCCGGGCCCTACAAACAGGCCTTGCAGGAGTTAAGTCCCTGCTCAGGACACCCTCACCCCCCCGGGGGCAGCCTGTTGACTTCACCAGTTAACCAGTATGTTCCAAGACAACAGGCATGCAAACAATTCCTTTTTTATCTTATGACAGGTTCTATTACGTGGTCGAGACTTAAAATACCTGTCGAGCGGATCCGAATCGATCGGCCTTGACACGGCACACAGGCAAGCCTGAAGTCAGCCACACAGGTATAGATAATTAATTTATCTGACCATGTTCTGATTGTTTGTTGGGCCTGCCAAGTCCCAAATTGCCTATGTCCGCGCCTTGTTTCCGATCGTCTCCATATCCTGTCGACCACTCTCCGTAAGGGCCACCAACTGTCGTGGATTTCCTTTGTGAGTCCATGGGGTAATCAATAGGAATGTTTGCACCCTTCCAAATTAGTTATGAATTGTTTGTGCGCACGAGAAGATTTCACACTGACACAGGTTCAGCATGTATAAACTTCCTCAATTCTGCTTTATTTGTGGGTGTGCAGCCTCTTTTAAAGAGTTTAACATATCTGCCCTTTTTGGGCATGCCAAAGATTACATAGATACAACGTATTATTTGATTATTGGATAAGCGTCTTGAGATTCTTCCTTCATCCGGTCATCTGTAATTGCCCGTCACGTGGTAGCAGTCCGGAGAGGGCAGAACGAGATGAGTGGGTTGTCTTAGACACCACGTGTGGATGCTCCGATATGATTGGAGGTTATAACTTGCACTATTATCAGTATACATTTTCCATAGCTATTTGCATCGACTAGCACATCTGCTAAAAAGCGGTAATGTTTCAGACTGCGGTTACTTGTGTCTGATTTTTACTTCTCCTAAAGTTAATAAGAATCGGGAAATAGAGCGTTCTTGCTAAATGCTAGCTTCTGCTTACATCTATAGGAGTTTAGAGAATGGAAAGTTTCATTATATATGAGGAAGTGGATATATTGGATACATGAAGAATATATCTATATTTGTAGAGGAGCAAACAAAATGGAAAAGTACTGTCATTGGTATACAGAATGCAGAACATTTAGAAACACAGGTCCACTGTCCACTACACATGAAATGTATGTCCATTGTCCCGAAAATATAGATATGGCGGATATCCTCTACAGTGCCTCTAGTGGTAGAGAGGAGAGATAGTGAAAAGAATGCATGTAGCGCTATAAGTGAAGGCAAACTTGAGAAAAGTATTGCTAGTGTTGTTTCCTGTGAAACTCAAGTAGTTGCTAGTAGCAACCAAATATCCACTGTGACTGCAGATAGTAAAATTGAAAAGAAAAAGAAGACTGCTTCTCTTATGACAGTAGAGGTAGTCAGTGCAGACCCTGGGGTCCAAGATGAGAAAGAAAATGAACAGTTCAGAGTTCAACAAGAACTTGTACAGATGCCAGCTAGCGCAATTTTTCTTCGGGAGGTGAAGATGTGCACAGAAGAAGCTTGTCAAGCTGCAAATAAAAGCTATGATGGGCAGTTAGAAAAGGAAATTGCCAGCTTGTGTGTATTTGGAGTAGAGGCCAAGAGGCAAAGGCTACTGGTGGAAGAGGAAACAGAAAGACTCCAGAGGGAAAGAGAGAATGCTCTCAAAGAACAGAAAGTGCAATTGTCTTAAAGGAGAAGGAGCGCCTCAGAAGATTTACTAAAGCTGAAGCAGATCACAGGTTGTTGCTAGAAGAGCAAACCGCTCAGTATGAGCAAGACTTGGAAGAATTAAGAAGTGAGAAAAAGAAGTATGAGGGATATCTTTCAAAAGCCCACGAGGAGATACAAGACCTCAGAAATGTAGCTGAAGATGAAGCTGGTTGCACATTATGTTGCAAGTCAGATGGAAAGTCTACAGATTTGCATAATCAAATTGCAGAGCTGAAAACGCAGTTAGCTAAGAAAAATGATGAATTAGAGACTGAAATAATAAAACTCGAAGTAAACTATAAATCAACGGTATGAAGAAAAGACAGCCGCTCATTATAAATGAGAGACGTGTAAAATGAGTCTTCAGCAGAAAGTAGAAGATATGACAGTGGAGCTTGGTTACCAACATCAGATGGTGCCCAAACTGGAAAAGAAACAGAAGATGTGTGAGCAGGGGCCTACTGAAGAGAAAATCATCTCTGCGAGACATGCCAGGGAACGTGAACGTGCTGAGGAAAGGGCTTGTGAGGAAGAAGTCAAAGCGCTCTCCTTGGTGCGCACCCTGGAAGCGGTCCCTGAAATAAAGGCTGAGGCAGAACAGCTTAAAGGGGTTGTCTCGCGAAATCAAGTGGAGTTATACACTTCTGTATGGCCATATTAATGCACTTTGTAATATACATCGTGCATTAAATATGAGCCATACAGAAGTTATTCACTTACCTGCTCCGTTGCTGGCGTCCCGGTTGCCATAGTGCCGTCTAACTTCGCTGTCTTCTTGCTTTTTTAGACGCGCTTGCGCAGATGGATCGTCTCCCTTCGGCTGGTCTTGGAAGCATCGGCGGTTTGGCTCCGCCCCCTTGTACGCGTCATCGCGTAGCTCCGCCCCATGACGTTCCGGTTTCAGCCTCCTGATTGGCTGGAATCGGCATGTGATGGGGCGGAGCTACGCGATGACGCGTACAAGGGGGCGGAGCCAAACCGCCGATGCTTTCAAGACCAGCCGAAGGGAGACGATCCATCTGCGCAAGCGCGTCTAAAAAAGCAAGAAGACACCGAAGTTAGACGGCACTATGGCAACGGGGACGCCAGCAACGGAGCAGGTAAGTGAATAACTTCTGTATGGCTCATATTTAATGCACAATGTATATTACAAAGTGCATTAATATGGCCATACAGAAGTGTATGACCCCACTTGATTTCGCGAGACAACCACTTTAAACAGGTGGGCATGGCAATACAAGACTGGATTAGCATAACCAATGTCCCTCTGCAGAATATGCCACCCCTCCAACTTGTGCAGGCTATATATATATATATATATATATATATATATATATATATATATCCAAGGTGAAATGTCTATTTCACTATGTGAGCCAGCAGAATGGAATATGCCGACCGCATCCTGTACTGCTAACCGTTATCAGACTACGCACCTTGATAGAAACACACGCTCATAACCCCAGGGCACATTTTTTTACCCGCACATAACCCTCAGGCGTCATTTAACGACACGCTGCTCACTCCACCCCCTGCCCCCTCCATCGAACGCCTAAGATGTCGCCGTTTTTCATCCGAAACCATGTGATGTCGGAGGTCCATGACGACAGGAGCTCACACAGGACCGGATGTAAAAAGACCATAATTGGACGACCCAATCCCAGACTTTGATTCCCAATCATGCATTGCTTCCTGCTGCCCATAAAGGGCAATTAACTCATCATGCTATATAAGATGCTATACGCCTACTAATAAACAGTCAGGAAGACTTTCTACACTGACAGTCCGTCTTCGTGTGATCTCTTCCATTGTGCGCACAATCTCTGAACGTGAATCTGGAAGGGCGCAAACATTCCTATTGATTACGCCGTGGACCCCAAATAAATCCACAACAACATAGTGCATGAACCACAAATGTCAGATACTGCATATGCCATAAATACCCCAGATACCACAAATGTCAAATACTGCATATGCTATAAATACCCCAGATACCACGAATGTCAGATACTATATATGCTATAAATACCCCAGATTCCAAAGATAAATCCATGACACACTCTTCTTACTTTATACCCTTAAAGGTAACGCCTCTTTTTATTCAAATTTACTCCCAAAAAGAAGGTTGCAGCTCTTCTTAGCCTTAAAGGCTCCATCCCTGGAGTCCATGGCTGCTTCCTTATGTACTTTACAGCATTTCAGATTATGTACAGACAGGTCAGTTATATTATCCTCAGTATATACAGATAAAGGTGAGGTATATTCTCCTCAGTATATACACAGAGAGGTGAGGTAGGTTCTCCTCAGTATATACACATAGAGGTGAGGTAGATTCTCCTCAGTATATACAGATAAAAGTGAGGTAGATTCTCCTAAGTATATACACATAGAGGGGAGGTAGATTCTCCTCAGTATATACACACGGAGGGGAGGTAGATTCTCCTCGGTATATATACATAGAGGTGAGGTAGATTCTCCTCAGTATATACACAGAGGTGAGGTAGATTCTCCTCAGTATATACACATAGAGGTGAGGTAGATTCCCCTCAGTATATACAGACAGCGGTGAAGTAGATTCTCCTCAGTATATACACATAGAGGGGAGTAAGATTCTCCTCAGTATATACACAGAGGTGAGGTAGATTATCCTCAATATATACACACAGAGGGGAGGTAGATTCTCCTCAGTATATATACAGAGGGGAGGTAGATTCTCCTCAGTATACAGTATATACATAGAGGTGAGGTAGATTCCCCTCAGTATATACAGACAGCGGTGAATTAGATTCTCCTCAGTATATACACATAGAGGGGAGTAAGATTCTCCTCAGTATATACACATAGAGGGGAGTAAGATTCTCCTCAGTATATAAACACAGAGGGGAGGTAGATTCTCCTCAGTATATAAACACAGAGGTCACTTAGATTGTTGTGCCAAATTTCACACTTGTACAACACCAGGAAGTTGCATTACACAAGGGCTCCAATACTTTTGCAATTAGCATTGAATAATTGAGTTGTGACCCCTTTACTTTTCCTTTGTAGGACCTAAAGAATGGTCGTGCCAAATTTCATGTTTGTACGACACCAGAAAGTTAGATAATTAGTGGCGAGTCCCTCAGTCAGTCAGTCAGTTAGTGAGGGCTTTCATCTTTATATATATAGATGAAGAAATTTGCAGTGATAGTCAGACATATAGAAATCCCAGAGCTTGGAGCTTTGACCCTGGTGGGCAACAGGTATAATTAGGCCTATGACTTTTATTAGGGGGTAAATATGTAGCAGGATAGTTCACAGAAAGGCCTGCAGAGGGCATGATAGCAGGGACAGCTAAATGAGTGTGGTTGGAGGAGTTAGAAAAACAGAGAGAAAGGCTGCAGTAGCAGCATCAGGAACTAGAACCCTGAGGGGTGGCACGGACCAGATTGGGCCCGACACATGTCTGACAGGGAAGGATGATCCCTAGAAGCCCTGGGTGGGGGGAAGTGACAGGGAACCTGCGGGTTGTGAACCCTGAAGGTTTTACTGTAAACTTGCTGCCAAAGCCAGAATGTGAAGCAAATCTGGTCATATCAATGCTATCGGGCAGAAGAGAAGAGGGGAACGAGGAGGCAGAAGTCACTCTGGTGCTCGTGGTTAGCTCAGTCTGTATCCAAAAGAAATGGCTGTCCTGTCAAGGAGTTCCCAGCTGTAGGACTAATCCTGCGCACCACCATTTCTCTCACACCAAGGAGTCTGCCTGGATCTTCACTCCACAGCATGGGGAGCATCCTCAGCTCTGCACAGACTACTTTCTGTCTTCCCGCTCTCATTCTCTCCCCTAGTCCCAGTAGTTCTCAAATCCCTGACTCAGCGGAACATAAGATGAACAATAAAGCCGTCAGCCACAAGCATGTAATAAAGCAATATGCCAGCTGCGTCTCCGACACAGACATCCTCTCCCACCTGAAACAAGGTGCTCTGGTTCCCTAGGTAGGTTAGGTTAATCGGATCACCCTCCACCGCAGCCTCAGATTCAGTCAAACCCCCTGACTCTCTAGTCAAAGACATTTTAACGCATCTTAAAAGAAACAAATGCAAGCAGAATAAATATTTAAAGGGATCACCAAGATCTATAGTTATCCCTTAACTACATCTACAGGATAGGGTATAACTATATGATCAGCGGGGTCTGACCACTGGGACCCCCACCAACCCCTAGGATGGGGGTCCCAACAGTTCCTGCATAAATGCAGCAGAGGTCGCGCATGTTCTTAGCACTCCATTCATTTTAATAAGCGCCAGAAATTGCTGAGTATTATAGTTCATTCAGACCTCACAATGAATGCAGCCCCAGTCCCCGAATTCAGACCCCAGACCAGACGTCACTCCCGCCCCTCTGTGCCTGCTTTGGGTGCTGCTGCTGCCATTCTAGTCCTCTGGGTGTTTCTCTACAGCAGGCACAGTGCCACGTCCTGACTTTGGCACACACTACATCCTAACGTGGGCAGTGTTGGCGCTCACGCCCATCAGTATTGGCTGTGGACTACAAAGCTAGGTGTACATGCTGGTCCGAGCGCACAAACACCCTTTGGGGGGCAGAGAGCATGGATGACAGCAGATGTTGCATCTCCTGCCAAAAACAGAGTCAGGAAGACTGAGACCGTAACCGCTGGTGGGAAGAGCTGAGCGAAGTCAGCGTCAATGCATCACCCATCAGAAATGAGTGTGTGAAAGGTCCTGGCAGAGCTCTGGTGAAGCTTCTCCTGATGCAGGATAGATGATAGACATTGTGCCTTTCTTATATACCTGCCTACCTCGGTCCTGTCACGCTTTAGTCTCCGCTCACAGCTGCGCTTGGGGTTTCCATTCTGTTCAGTATCAAGAAAAAGCGGAAATAAAAGTTTTCGTTAAATTTCCCATTAACTTCACTGGGGTTTTTAGGGCGGCCTTCCATCTGCATCTGTTCGTGTTGGGACAGCGGCGGCTCCGTGTCACATGACCACCTTCCTTTTGTCATTGTTCCTGCTTTGTAGTCCTATTGCTCCATCTCCCGGGGTTGTGTGGATTGATTGGCCGAGAGGGAGGTGACTCTTCTGACTGTCCAATCAGCCACAGCGGGCGGTATTTATTCTTGGCCCCGCTGCTACAGGGTTGATTGTTCTGTTGGTTGCATGAAGCAGCGCCCTCGCTCGCATCTGCCAAGTAATCGCCTTTCCCCTAAACAAGGGACAGATTAGGCCTCTGGGTTCGGAACGTGGGGCTGTCCTTATTGGGGCGATCGCCCGGACTTTCAATCCCCATCTTTCTGCACTATTTTGTGTTCCCCTTTTTCGTTTCACCCAGACACAATCTGTTGTGCGTACGGCCGTCCTGCTTGCACTGCTACTGCGTCCATTTCAGATGAGGTCTTTTGCGCCCTTCACAAACGCAGCTGTCCGTTATTCTGTGTCACGGATGCGCGTTTCTTCTGCACATGCTCAGAAAGAAATATTACTGCTGCTGAAAAAACAAATCTGTTATACGCATGCAAACAGATACCAAAAAACAGAGGGTAATGTGTCTGAATGGATCTGTCAAAAAATGGAGACCCTACCTCCCGTTGGCATCCGTTTGCGGGATTGCAAAGAGATACATTATAATTGGGAACACAACGGCCGGTGTTAACGGAGTCTGAGAAGATTTGTACTAGATTCTAAAAGCAGCGCCACACGGTGTTCACAGGTTGTGTCTGGCATTGCAGTGAATGGCGCTGTACTGCAATACCACAAACAACCTGCGGCCAGGAGTGGCGCTGTTACTGAAGACATGTAGTTCCCCTTTAACAGTACGGAAGCAGTAATGGTCTCTAGGCTGACGTTTAGGATAATCCCCTCCAGGAGCCGGCGGCTTAATTAGTGTTTCCAGCTGTCTGTGATATATAATGAGGCAGATGCAAACATTGGCGCCGCTTCTCGCTTCCTCAAAACACCTTTCCCTTATTAAAAGAATTTGCTTACGCTGCAGTAAACCGCCGAAGCGGGATCATATGGCAGAAAGCCGTATCATGGCAAGATGGCAACTAAGTGCGCAAGGAGAGGGCGGGCGCGACCTGCAAGTGGAACATTCTGGAACGCGGCGAGGAGTCACTCCGGAATGAAGAGAAGGCACTTTTAACCCCTTAATGACGTCACCTTTTTTTCATTGTTGCTTTCGTTTTTTTTCTGCCCACTCTCAAGAAATCATATCTCTTCTGAAGCCGTCGCGGTCTGAGGGCTGGTTGTGATCCAGTAACCGGAGACCCCATGAATGTACCGGACAATGGACTGAAAACCCCTGAAAAACTCTAACTGGAGTTAATGGGGGCGTCAGAAATGGGCTGATAGCTGGAGCCTGAGGGGCGCTCTGACGACAAGGAGAGCAAATTTAAATATAAAATATCTTTGGGAAAACCTACAATTATTTCCTACCGCCATTTTCGTTATTTTCGGTGGACATAGTTGTGGAAGGGCTCGTTTTTCTGGGACGCCCTGTAGTTTCTATTTTAGAGAACATATGGCTTTTTACTTTCCTCATACCTACAGTTTTTCCCCGCCGGGGACAAGAACTTGCGACGGTTTGATCCCTCTTACTGTATAAAGTAATACCTTAGTATGACATCACACTGCGATCTGACCGGCAATCAGTCAAGCCACGGGCAACCAAAGGACCCCCTCCCCACAATATGATCACAGGCGGCCGTTCGAGGCCCCGTAAAGCCTCAGGTATTTAAATGCCGCTACAGAACTCAGAGTGATAGCGCTGGTCGTGGTGTCGATAAGCAGTTAAAGAGGAAGTGGACCCAAAACCTTGAAGAGTGATCTCCACCTGGTCCATTATGGCAGAGATGAGAGTAGCCCGCTTGCCGCCGCCACTGCTGATCTGGATTAGGGACACAGCCCACTGACGCTCCTCCCATAGTAGTGGGGCCGTGCAGGGGCCCCAACTGTAAAGCTTCATTGATAGCATTGGTTTGCAATATGGGGAAGGGTGACTTTATGGGCCCGCTGGGGCTCCTGGGCCCAGAGCGACCGCACCCCCTACACGTATGCCCATGGTGCCGTGCTGTGGGTCTCACGCTGCAGAGTCTGCATGCGTGTATGCAGGCTGCGCCGCAGTAGAATGTATGCTCCTGCTTTACGACTGACTGTAATAAAATCTTGTTCAATCAAAAATGCACCTCTGTTTTGTTAGAAGCCCTGTGGGGCAGGCAGGACAAAGGGGTGTGGCCCGGGGCGGGGCTTATTATGACATATGACTTTACCTCCGTCCTTATAGAAAGTACAGGCCCGGTTCAAAAAGACACAGCAAATTCTGCAGCATTTCCACAACCGAAAAACAGTCAAAATATGTATCACTCATGCGGATTTTGACTAGAATTCAGACGCATATCCGCAGCTGATTTCATATTATGTGACCGCAGTAGTAAGAGTGACCCCCATAGTGGCCTTAGTAGTCATAGTGAAACCCACAGCGGCCTCAGTTGTAATAGTGACCTCCACAGTGGCCACAGTAGTGATAGTGACCTCCACAGTAGTGACAGTAGTAATAGTGACCCCCACAGTGGCCCCAGTGGTAATAGTGCCCTCCACAGTGACCTCAGTAGTAAGTGACCTCCACAATAGCCTCAGTAGTAATAGTGACCCCAGTAGTAATAATGACCCCCACAGTGGCCAAAGTAGTAGTAGTGACCCCCACAGTGGCCACAGTAGTGATAGTGACCTCCACAGTGGTGACAGTAGTAATAGTGACCCCCACAGTGGCCCCAGTGGTAATAGTGCCCTCCACAGTGACCTCAGTAGTAAGTGACCTCCACAATAGCCTCAGTGGTAATAGTGACCCCAGTAGTAATAATGACCCCCACAGTGGCCAAAGTAGTAGCAGTGACCCCCACAGTGGCCACAGTTGTAATAGTGACCTCCACAGTAGCCTCAGTGATAAGTGACCTCCACAATAGCCTCAGTAGTAAGAGTGACCTCCACAGTGGTAATAGTGACCCCCACAGTGGCCACAGTAGTAATAGTGACCTCCACAGTGGCCCCAGTAGTAATAGTGACCCCCCATAATGGCCTTAGTAGTCATAGTGACCCCCACAGTGACCCCAGTAGTAATAGTGACCCCTATAGTGGCCTTAGTAGTCAGTGACCCCCACAGCGGCCTCAGTAGTAATAGTGACCCCCACAGTGGCCACAGTAGTAATAATGACCCCCATAGTGGCCTTAGTAGACATAGTGACCGCCACAGTGGCCCCAGTAATAATAGTGACCCCCATAGTGGCCTTAGTAGTCATAGTGACCCCTACAGCGGCCTCAGTAGTAATCGAAACCCCTGAAACCTGGTCTTCAGAGCACCGCTACTCCTCTTCTTAGCTCTGCTGCTATGTGTGAACCCGTACGCCTCTTGCCATCTACTCTCCTCCTGCAGGACCAACGAGAAGAGTTCAGGGGAGGAAGATCCCAAGTGCACACCGCTGTCAGTGTGTGACTCACGCAGAACTGCCTCTGAGTGATTACCAGTGTGCAGCACCCTGGCTGGTAATTACCTTCATGGTCACCCCATGTCCTGAAAGCAGGGCAAAGGGCTGTCCTTCTTGGGACCCTAAGAAAAGCAGGACACAGGGTCCCAAAGCTGGACTGTTCTGCCTGAATTTATGAAAGGGGTTCTACATGTGTAAACAGTTAAAGTTTATCCGTAGGAAAGTCTATCAATCATAGATCAGCAGGGGTCTGCCACCCAGGATCCCTGATGATCAGTTGTTTGATAGGCTAGCGCATGCATGCACTGAGTTGATTTCTGCAAGAAGCGGACAGCTCTATTGCCACCGTAGTGGCCAGGACTGACATTGCAGGTAATATTCTATTTAACTACAATGCCTGTAATACCAAACATGGCCACTGCAGTGAGAACGGTGTTGTCTGCTTCCTGCAGAAATCTCAGCCCAGCAAACGGCTGATGTATGGAGGTCCTGGATGGCAGACCTCCACCAATCTGCTTCTGATGGCCTATCCTGCCATCAAAAGCCTAAAAACTGCACAACCCCTTTAAAGATGCTTGCTCCCTTTTTACCATGGCACTAAAATTCCTCTTTATGTGTCCAGGAGTCTTATTATTGCCCCACCCTGTAAGGTAAGCTCCTCCCACAAGAAGTTGCTTGATGAGTCACAGCCGCTCACTGTCCCTGTCCACCTCGCAGCGCTGTCACTGTGGGCGTTACAGCTGTATCTTGTCTCCCCATTGGCATCTAGGGGCTGGACAGGGGCATTCCCTCCTAACAGTTGCCACACCCCTAGATTCTGGTGGAGACAACAGCACCTCAGGTAACTTACATTATGAACCCTGCAAAAGTTTAATCAGCGCTTTAGAAGCAACGAAGGAGGAAGCGTCCAGAGCGCACAAATTACCGCGTTCTCCACGGAGATATTAGCTGCATGCTGAAGTTTGCTTTCCTTTAATCAGCAAGCAGGCGGTTGTGGGATCTGCGCGGCGCCAGAGTGTTTAGTTAATCATCTTTAGAATCTGCAGACGCACGTGGGAGGCGCTGACGACTCTCTACGACCCGCTGCCTAATTGCTTTCTGAAAACGTTCATTCATTTTCTAGAAGCAAAGGTTTCCTTCTCTTGCCTCCCGCCCTTCACAGATCACACCGACGCCCGGACTTTCATGGATGTACATTCTGACGGCGCTGAAGAAATAATGCGGGAAGATGTTTGCTGCAGAGCGTGGTCGCACAGCCCAGGAGCGGGAAGAATCTCGGAGACGCTTCTCGTACTTTGCTAACCCCTTGGAGAGGCTTTTCTATCTTGTAACATAGTAGGTTAGGCTGGATGAAGACAATGTCCATCCAGTTCAGCCCATTTCCACCCGGCTTGTTGATCCAGAGGAAGGCAAAAACCCCAAGAGGCAGAAGCCAATTAGCCCCATCGGGGAAAAGATTCCTTTGCGACTCCATAGCGGCAGCCAGAGTAATCCCTGGATTAGAAACCCGCTGGTCACCTAGTGTCTATATCCTGTAATATCACATCCAGTCCCTCTTGTGGCGCTCACAAGGTATTAACTGTGAATACTCCACCACTTAGATCCTAGGATCTTGGCATAACAGATACACTCAGGAGTGGAGTTAAGTGGGCGGGGAATGACACAAGAGAGACACCCGGTGTCATGCTCCGCCTCCACAACCCCAGCAGTGTATTAGGGTGCTTTTACATGGGATGACCTGGGCAACCCCCCTGGTTGTCACGGCAATCATCGCTCAGTGAATGGAGGCGGAGCGGGGATCGTTCTGGCCACCCACCTCCGACACAGTAGTAGGGCACTACAATGTTGCATGTGGCGGTTCAGGGTGGCGCGGCAGCTGACAGACGGAGGTCATCACAGTCACCTGACCGCGCTGCATCGGGCACCAAACTTCAACAATGCAGAAAACTAACTGAAGTCACCACAATACTCATCAGAACGGCTCCGGCGAGGCACTTCCAGGCATCTTTTTGCGTCCGTCTTCATTAGTAGCACAAAAAAGGTCCGGTCCGTGACGCCAATGGAGCAAAGTGTGATTGTTCCCAATGAGAGAAGCCGAGTCATCCTGTAGATAGGAGACCTTGTAGCGGCCAACAAAAATACATGAAGTTATTGCCAGCTCGCTGTAGCATCACGTATTCTTGTTGGCCATTAAAGGTCTCATGTCTACAGGATGACTTGGTTCCTCTCACATTGGTAGCACCGCACTCTATTGGCGGAGGGCCGCGGCACACATTGACATCGCTGCCTCGGTTCACAGTAGGCGACAAAACCCATCAGAATCCACCGCACACAATGCGGTGCATCACTGCCAACTGTTAACCTGTCCATCGCACCTTGCCATCTCGGTCCATACAGTCCACACAGCATCTCACTGACACTTCCAGCAATTAACCCCTGCATACCCAGTACACCCATCAACATGTAAAACCTTTCCTAAAATAACCATCACATATGGCCATCAAGGGTGAAAAATTAGTACCAGGAGGCCGTCCTCACAGGTCTGTCATCTTTATCCCGACTGGCTTTGTCTTCTTCCAGGATCGAGTCCCATGTGGGAAGGGAGCTCCCCTGTCCTTTCACGTGGTTTGTGTCTTTTGGCCCCCGTCATCAGCCCCTTTTAACATGCAGTGCCACAGTTTCTCATCGGTCTAGTGTGCCCGCTGCTCCATGTTGCTGCTGAAGTGTCCCAGAGTTAATGGGGCCCCTCTATAAGTATGAATGTGTTTGTCTTATGCCTTTATGTTGTCAGTGTCTTCAATGTGTATGCATCTCTGATTTGTATTGTACCTCTGCAGCACAGAATGGGTTAATGTCTGGGTTATGTCTGGAAAATATATCTTGTTGTGTGTCACGTGATCATGTTGTATATATGTGTTTGCAAGAAGTCAGTCCTAGATAGTCTAAGGAAGAGTGCAGAGGGAGTTAGCCAAAGGCAATCTAGAGAGAAGTCTGCAAGTTGGTTGGAGCCTGGGAAAGTGAGAGCCTTGTAGTGAGTAGGGGAAATGGTGCCTCATCTGAGGATTCATAGAATGAAAGGGGCTGAGCGATGGCCGGATGTGTGCCCTGGGCCCTATTCACCCAGGCCTCCTTGCTGTTGATATGGAGGACTGAGAGAGTAAAAGGAGCTGCCATGCAGTGCTGAGTGCTACTGCCGAGTATGAGTGTTCACCGGTAGGGAGCTGGAGAGCACAGAAGAGTGGCCAGGAGCAAAACCCCACAGATAACTAGGACTGTGGACTCGTCTGTCATCCTGTGAATCCTCCCTGTCACACCACTACCGATGTCCTGCTGGCTGATGTAAAGTTTTTGACTATAACAGTTTATTCAAGTAAACAAGCTCTACTGACCGTTCCAGGTTTTCCTCATAAGGTTATCACTGTGTGTAGACTACTTATTTCCAACTTCTGGATTCACCACAGAGGACGGAACAGTGGCGTCACGAGTGACAAGGACTTAAGGTAAACCACAAACTAGGTTTCCCTGTGAAACTCCCCCAGCAGTAACTTGGTTGGGTCCCATGCTACCCCCAGGGTAGGAGGTGGTAGAGCCCTGTGACAAGGCCTCAATCTACCCCGCTATCTCCTTGGCTGTGGGCTCGCTCCTCGGACGCTGCACTGCCATCGCATCTCTGGTGGGTCTGTGTGTGGACTGCTGGGCCTGCTCTTGTGTGCCGCATATCTTCTGCTTCTTGCCTTATATAGTACCTGGCCTCAGGCTAAAAATGTTCCCAGGCTTGGAGAAGGTGAGCTGGTCATAGCCTAGCACTATTTCCTGCAGTGGGGGCCACGTCACTAAGGAGCAAAGTCCCTCTTCTTCAGTCTCTATGATGCCCCACCCGGCACTCTTCAACATGGTGTTCTGCCCCCTGCACATCTCTCCCCCCCCCCCCCCGACCAACGGAGGGGACCTTAGACAAACAATGCTCCAGCGCTGACCTGTTTGGCTCCCCATCACCAGCGCTCAGCCAGTTTGCAATGCCATCTTCCCCTCCTGTGAGTAAAAGAGATGAAAAGGGAGGAGGGAGCAAGACTCAGTGAGAGCGGGGAAATAGTTCTGGAGTACGAAGTGTTTCAAATGATGGAGGTGCTGCCAACCAGATGGCGCTCCAACAAGGTGGGCAGGAGTGTAGGGAGAAGGATGTGGAAATCTCCTGGTGTGAAGGTGCAGCACTCTAAGCTACTAGAAGACTGAGGGCCGAGATGCCGCAGTGACAGCACCTCCTTATCAAAATAAGAATCAGCAATTGAAAACGCGTTTCGGGGACGAGCCCCTTCATCAGTTCAATGGACTGAACACTGAGCGATACGTACAAATAGTGGAGGAGTGATTAACAAAGAAAGGGAAGGGGAAAAAAGCAAGAGGGGGGGGCTTAACAAAACTCATATGCATAATGAAATCTTGTATCCATAAATACGATAAATATATAATTAGAAGATCGATCTGAACGGTGATGAAATATATGGCAAAAGCATGGAAATCTGAAAGAGAATGTACAGATGCGGTGCGTGTAAGATGACATCATCGGAGCAAACATCTGGAATAACAGGATGAAGACAAGTCAGGAGTTTAAGAACAATCTTGAAAATGCCAATATAAAAGCAGATCTTCCCCTCCTGGCCAGGTCCTGAACCGGAGGGGACGGGGTTCCTGCGGACATTGGCCACTGCCGAAAGAGGGAGTACAGGAACACTACTCTCCTCCATTCACATAAAAGTCTCACCCACAAGCAAATCAATATATTCCAATGAATCACAATTGTGAGCCATCAAAGAGATGTGTGTGCAGCCCGGCGGCCGCTCTGCTCTTCACAGCAGCAGTAAACTGAGAAGTTCTTGGTTTACCAATAAAGGGTAGTATGCCTGACATCTAGTGGTCAACAGTAAAACTGCAGGGACTTTGATACCACTTTATGTGTCATTAATCATCATGACAAAAGAGAAAAAATGAGCAGACAAAAATCTGAACTAGTGATGGGTGCAGAGAATGACATTCGGTGACAATGGCGCCTGTGCTGTATAGTGGGATGCATCAGGCAGCAAGTGACCAGTCCGTTATTGTCATTAATGAGTTGGAAGCAGGTAAATAGGTGGCTGCGAGGAGGGCCAAATAGTGAAGCGCGTTACCACCTACCTAAAGAGTCCAGCGCCAGGGTGATCAGTGTCCACGGATGTGTGAGTAGGGGGCAAAGACACAAAAGACTGACTGTAGGAATGTCCAGGGGGGCTGCAGACCCCTGTCCACCACTGAAAGCACCAGGACAGAACCATGGGGCAATGGAAGCAGGCGGCCCGGTCTGATGAATCCCATTTACATCATGTGGACGGTGGCTGCGGCACCTGGGGGAGACATGGCACCTGGATGCGGACAAATCCACATGCCCTAGGGGACGCTGTGTACATCCACATACGTGCCGGAGCTGAAGTGAGTATTATGGTGTTTTGCAGCACCTGATGTATAATGAGGTTCTGCAGCAGCTGAGATGTGTGTTATTATGAAGCATAATGTACTCTGGCTATAAGCGGTGACGTCGGCTGTCCTCATACTCAGCATCGTGCTGCATAGACGGGGCCGTACTGTGAATCCCGGCCTCAGCCCACCTTCAGGTACGGTGCAGCAGCGTTGTGCACTTTGCTCTCCGTTGGACTCACTTTCTGATTGGCTGTATATGGGGGCGGTGCATTCTGCTGCTACAAAGTATCAGAGAGCAGAAAATCCTCACTTGGAGGAAGCGGGATCCACAGAAACTCTGAGAGCATGAAGATCGATGTTCACAGTCACATCCTCCCCAAGGAGTGGCCGGACCTCCGCCAGGTAACCCTGTCTGACTAGCGGAGATCTAGCTGAGCTGAGGTTGTCGTGCGGCTCCGCAGCGCAGCTCGGCAGATATCTACCTGCTAATTCACGCAGCAACACACCTTCAATTCTGCACCAAAATCCACAGGCGACTTGAGGATTTGGACGCAGAATTGAAAATGACTTAAATCTGCCTGCGATTCCCATTGGAATCCGCTGTTATCCTTGCGGCGTCTTGGAGTGCGTGCCGGCGCTGAAGGCTCCGATCGCTCCAACCCTCCTGTGCAGAAAGTGCTCACAGCCTGGAAATATCTTAGTGGTTTGTGTACGCAGCTCCCACGCAGAGCTATAGCCACACTGAGGGCGTAGTCCGACGGATGATCACTAATCCCCTGAGTCCAATGGTGTCGTTTTTACTAGCGGTACTCTCATCCGTTAACACTACGTGCGGCAAAGATAGCGCAGGACCTTCCCGCTATTTCATTCAAACTCGCACGGAATAGCGCAGAGTTTGAAAGGTAAAAAAAGGAAAGACTTTTTTCCTTGGTCATGCCTAACCATGCCCTAGCGGCGAGAGGAGAGGCGTTAACAGAGAGGGCAGAAGGCGCGGACCTCTATGGGGCGGCCCCCAACAGCTGATCACCAGGGGTCCCGGCCATCCAACACACAGAGACCCTATTATTTAGGAATGAACTTCTCTTTGCAGGTTTGCCAATTTGCTTCTCAACAAAATAAGATTTGTGCGATGTGACACGATGGAGGATAAGAAAGGCGCCATCTTCAGGCCTCCAACATCCAGGCCAACATGAGATTCTTGGGCCCCACGTAAGGGCCATCTACGTGTAAATGTACAGAGAACATCAGGCTGCGGTGCGGGGAGCGCTCCGCGGCCACCAGCGGTGCCTACAGGTGCCGGAGCGGGCATCGCTGGGTATATCGTTGCCCCGTCTGAATGAGGATTACACGGATATGTGCCGGCTGATGTGTTTTACCCCTACGGTCGAGTGAGCCCGACCGCAGGTGACAAATCCACAAAACTGAAAATTCTCAACATGCGCCTGATAGTAACATAGTATGTGCGGCTGCAACAAGCCCCCCGGCCATCCAGTTTAGCCCATTACCCCCAATGTTAATTCACAAGAAGGCAAAAGCCCCTAATTAGGTAGAAGACAAGTTTCATTGCTGACGGAACGCGGGTCAGAAGGCTTCCAGTGACTTCAATGCAAGCTGTCTACACGGAATCCGCAAAAAAATGGAGACAGCTGCGATTTTTCCACCACTTGTGGAAACCACAAGATGAAGGAAGAAACTATTTCCCATAGCATGCTAAGGGGGCTATATGCTGCGGATAGGCAGTGCAAATGCAGATATCCGATCCCGGGCAGGAGGCCTTAAGGGAAGAAAATTCCTTCCTACCTCCAATCTGACACTGGGAATAATCCCCGGATCGCCAACCCTTCTGAGTAATCAGTGATATAACATGTAATATTGTAACTGTGGGGACCCCTGATATATTATACATAGTTATTAGAGCGCCCCCTTGTTACAGTCCTGGGTATAATAGATGATGGGAGAGATCTCTGTACTGACACCTGATATATCTATACATAGTTATTAGAGCGCCCCTTTGTTACAATCCTGGTACAATAGATGATGGAGAGATCGCTGTACTGACCCCTGATGTATCCATACATAGTTATAAGAGTGCCCCTTGTTACAGTCCTGGGTATAATAGATGATGGGAGAGATCTCTGTACTAACCCCTGATATATTAAACATAGTTAATAGAGCGCCCCCTTGTTAAAGTCCTGGGTATAATAGATGATAGGAGAGATCTCTGTACTGACCCCTGATATATCTATACATAGTTATTAGAGCGCCCCCTTGTTACAGTCCTGGGTATAATAGATGATGGGAGAGATCTCTGTACTAACCACTGATATATTATACATAGTTATTAGAGCGCCCCCTTGCTACAGTCCTGGGTATAAAACATGATCGGAGAGGGCTCTGTACTGACCCCTGATATATTATACATAATTATTAGAGCACCCCCTTGTACAGGCCTGGGTATAATAGATGATGGAGAGATATCTGTACTAACCCCTGATATATCTATACATAGTTATTAGAGCGCCCCCTTATAACATTCTTGCGTATAATAGATGATGGAGAGATCTCTGTACTGACCCCTGATATATTATACATAGTTGTTTGAGCGCCCCCTTGTTACAGTCCTGGGTATAATAGATTCTAGTAGAGATCTCTGTACTGACCCCTAATGTATTATGCATAGTTATTAGAGCACCGCCTTGCTACAGTTCAGTGTAAAATAGATGATGGAGAGATCTCTGTACTGACCACTGATATATCAATACATAATTATTAGAGCGCCCCCTTTTTACAGTCCTCGGTATACTAAATGATGGGGGAGACCTCTGTACTGACTGCTTATATACTTTACATAGCTTTTAGAGCACCCCTTGTTACAGTCCTAGGTATAATAAATGACGGGAGAGATCTCTGTACTGACCACTGATATATCTATACATAGTTATTAGAGCGCCACCTTGTTACAGCCCTGGGTATAATAGATGATGGGAGAGATCTCTGTACTGACCCCTGATATATCTATACATAATTATTAGAGTACCCCATTGTTACACTCCTGGTATAATAGATGATGGGAGAGATCTCTGTACTGACCCCTGATATATCTATACATAGTTATTAGAGCGCCCCCTTGTTACAGTCCAGGGTATAATAGATGATGGGAGAGATCTCTGTACTGTCCCCTGATATATCTATATATAGTTATTAGAGCGCCTCCTTGTTACAGTCCAGGGTATAATAGATGATGGGAGAGATCTCTGTACTGACCCCTATTATATTATACATAATCCAATATGTAATACTGATCACAGCACACACTTCACCTTCAAATATGCAGGGAAGACAGTCCTCACCAGCTGGTGCACGCTCATCAAAGATCCTGGATCCTGGATCACAATTTCAGCAGCAAAGTATGTATGAGAGCAGCACTCCAGGGGTTAAATAAAAGAATAAATCTTTATTGTGCCCACACGACGTTTCAACCCTCCATCCAAGGGTCTTTATCAAGTTCTGATAAAGACCCTTGGATGGAGGGTTGAAACGTCGTGTGGGCACAATAAAGATTTATTCTTTTATTTAACCCCTGGAGTGCTGCTCTCATACATACTTTGCTATTATATTATACATAGGTATTTAAGCGCCCCCTTGTTACAGTCCTGGTTATAATAGATGATGGGGAGATCTCTGTACTGTCCCCTGATATATCTATACATAATTATTAGAGTGCCTCCTTGTAACAGTCGTGAGTATAATAGATGAGGGGAGAGATCTCTGCACTGACCCCTGATGTATCATAGATAGTTATTAGAGCGCCCCCTTATAACATTCTTGCGTATAATAGATGATGGAGAGATCTCTGTACTGACCCCTGATATATTATACATAGTTGTTTGAGCGCCCCCTTGTTACAGTCCTGGGTATAATAGATTCTAGTAGAGATCTCTGTACTGACCCCTAATGTATTATGCATAGTTATTAGAGCACCGCCTTGCTACAGTTCAGTGTAAAATAGATGATGGAGAGATCTCTGTACTGACCACTGATATATCAATACATAATTATTAGAGCGCCCCCTTTTTACAGTCCTCGGTATACTAAATGATGGGGGAGACCTCTGTACTGACTGCTTATATACTTTACATAGCTTTTAGAGCACCCCTTGTTACAGTCCTAGGTATAATAAATGACGGGAGAGATCTCTGTACTGACCACTGATATATCTATACATAGTTATTAGAGCGCCCCCTTGTTACAGTCCTTGGTATAATAGATGATGGGAGAGATCTCTGTACTGACCTCTGATATATCTATACATAGTTATTAGAGCCCCCCTTGTTACAGTCCTTGGTATAATAGATGATGGGAGAGATCTCTGTACTGACCTCTGATATATCTATACATAGTTATCAGAGTGCCCCCTTGTTACAGTCCTGGGTATAATAGATGATTGAGAGAGGTCTCTGTACTGACCACTGAAATATAATACATAGTTATTAGAGCGCCCCCTTGCTACAGTCCTGAGTATAGCAGATGGTGGTAGAGATCTTTGTACTGACCCCTAATATATCATACATAGTTATTAGAGTACCCCCTTGTAACAGTCCTGAGTATAATAGATGGTAGGAGAGACCTCTGTACTGATCCCTGATATATTATACATAGTTATCAGAGGGACCCCTTGCTACATCCCGGGGTATAATAGATGATGGAGAGGTCTCTGTACTGACCCCTGATATATCTATACATAGTTATTAGAGCGCCCCCTTGTAACAGTCTTGGGTATAATAGATGAGGGGAGAGATCTCTGTACTGACCCTGATATATCTATACATAGTTATTAGAGCGCCCCCTTGTTACAGTTCTGGGTAAAATAGATGATGAAAAGATCTCTGTACTGACCCCTTATATATTATACATAGTTATAAGAGCGCCTCCTTGTTACAGTACTAGGTATAGCAGATGATGGACAGATCTCTGTACTGACCACTGATATATCTATACATAGTTATCAGAGCGCCCCCTTGTTACAGTCCTTGGTATAATAGATGATGGGAGAGATCTCTGTACTGACCTCTGATATATCTATACATAGTTATTAGAGCGCCCACTTGTTACAGTCCTGGGTATAATAGATGATGGGAGAGATCTATGTACTGACCCCTGATATATTATACAAAGTTATTAGAGCACCCCCTTGCTACAGTCCTGGGTAAAGTAGATGATGGGAGACATCTCTGTACTGACCACTGATATATTATACAAAGTTATTAGAGCACCCCCTTGCTACAGTCCTGGGTATAGCAGATGGTGGGAGAGATCTCTGTACTGAACCACTGATATATCTATACATAGTTATTAGTGCGCCCCCTTGTTAAAGTCCTGGGAATAATAGATGATGGAGAGATCTCTGTAATGAGCACTGATATATCTATACATAGTTATCAGAGCGCTCGCTTGTTACAGTCCTGGGTATTATAGATGATGGGACAGATCTCTATACTGACCCTTGATATATCATACATAATTATCAGAGCGCTCCCTTGTTACAGTCCTGAGTATAATAGATGGTGGGAGAGCTCTCTGTACTGACCCCTGATATATCATACATAGTTATGAGAGCGCCCCCTTGTTACAGTCCTGGGTATAATAAATGGAGAGATCTCTGTACTGACTTATGATATATTATACATAGTTATTAGAGCGCCCCCTTGTTACAGTCCTGGGTATAATAGATGATGGGAGAGATCACTGTACTGACCCTTGATATATCTATACATAGTTCTTAGAGCGTTCCCCCTTGTTACAGTCCTTGGTATAATAGATGATGGGAGAGATCTCTGTACTGACCCCTGATATATCTATACATAGTTATTAGAGCGCCCCCCTTGTTACAGTCCTTGGTATAAAAGATGATGGGAGAGATCTGTGTACTGACCCCTGATATATCTGTACTTACTTATTAGAGCACCCCCTTGTTCCAGTCCTGAGTATAATAGATGATGGGAGAGATCTCTGTACTGACCCCGGATAATTCTATAGATAGTTACTAGAGCGCCCCCTTGTTACAGTCCTGGGTATAATAGATGATGGGAGAGATCTCTGTACTGACCCCGGATAATTCTATAGATAGTTACTAGAGTGCCCCCTTGTTACAGTCCTGGGTATAATAGATGATGGGAGAGATCTCTGTACTGACCCCTTTTATACTTTACATAGCTATTAGAGCGCCCCCTTGTTACATTCCTTGGTATACTAGATGATGGGAAAGTTCTTTCTACTGACCACTTCTACATTAAACATAGTTATTAGAGCGCCCCCTTGTTACAGTCCTGGGTAAAATACATAATGGGAGGGATTTCTGTACTGACCCCTGATATATGTATATATAGGTATTAGAGCGCCCCTTGGTACAATCCTGGGTATTATAGATGAAAGGAGAGATCACTGTACTGACCCCTGATATATCTATACGTAGTTACTGGAGCACCCCCTTGTTACAGTCCTGGGTATTATAGATGAAAGGAGAGATCACTGTACTGACCCCTGATATATCTATACATAGTTATTAGAGCGCCCCCTTGTTACAGTCCTTGGTATAATACATGGTGGGAGAGATTTCTGTACTGACACCTGATACATCTCTACATAGTTATTAGAGCACCTCCTTGTTACAGTCCTGGGTATAATACATCATGGGAGAGATCTCTGTACTGACCGCTGATATATCTCTACGTTGTTATTAGAGCGCCCCCTTGTTACAGTCCTGGGTATAATAGATGATGGGAGAGATCTCTGTACTGATCACTAATATATTATACATAGTTATTAAAGCGCCCCCTCATTACAGTCCTTTGTATTATAGATGGTGGGAGAGATCTCTGTACTGACCACTGATATATTACACATAGTAATTAGAGCACCCCCTTGTTACAGTCCTGGGTATAACAGATGATGGGAGAGATCTCTGTACTGACCCCTGATATATTATACATAGTTATTAGAGCGCCCCCTTGTTACTGTCCTGGGTATAATAGATGATGGGAGAGATCTCTGTACTGACCCCTTGATATATTAAACATAGTTGTTAGAGCGCCCCCTTGTTACAGTCCTGGGTATAATAGATGATGGGAGAGATCTCTGTACGGACCCCTGATATAGTTATATATAGTCATTAGAGCGCCCCCTTGTTACAGTCCTGGGTATAATAAATGATAGGAGAGATCTTTGCACTGACCCTGTATATACTCTACATAGCTTTTAGAGCACCTCCTTGTTACAGTCCTGGGTATAATAGATGATGGGAGAGATCTCTGTACTGACCATTGATATATCTATACATAGTTATTAGAGCGACCCCTTGTTACAGTCCTTGGTATTATAGATGGTGGGAGAGATCTCTGTAATGATCACTGATATATTATACATAGTTATTAGAGCGCCCCCTCGTTACAGTCCTTGGTATTATAGATGGTGGGAGAGATCTCTGTACTGACCACTGATATATTATACTTAGTTATTAGAGCGCCCCCTTGTTACAGTCCTGTGTATAATAGATGATGGGAGAGATCTCTGTACTGACCCCTGATATATCTATACATAGTTCTTAGAGCATCCCCCTTTTTACAGTCCTGGGTATAATAGATGATGGGAGAGATCTCTGTACTGACCTCTTATATACACATAGTTAATGGAGCGCCCCCTTGTTCCAGTCCTGGGTATACTAGATGATGGGAGAGATCTCTGTACTGACCCCTGATATATCATACATAGTTATTAGAGCGCCCCCATGTTACAGTCCTGGGTATAATAGATGATGGGAGAGATCTCTGTACTGACCTCTTATATACACATAGTTAATGGAGCAGCCCCTTGTTACAGCACTGGGTATAATAGATGATGGGAGAGATCTCTGTACTGCCCCCTGATATATCTATACATACTTATTAGAGCACCCCCTTGTTTCAATCATCAGTATAGTAGATGATGGGAGAGATCTCTGTACTGCCCCTTGATATATCTGTGCATAGTTATTAGAGCGCCCTCTTATTACAGTCCTTGGTATTAAAAAATGGTGGGAGAGATCTCTGTACTGACCCTGATAATTCTATACATAGTTACTAGAGCACCCCCATGTAACAGTCCTGGGTATAATAAGTAAGGGTAGACATCTCTGAACTGACCCCTGATATATCATAAATAGTTATTAGAGCGCCCCCTTGTTACAGTCCTCGGTATAATAAATGATGGGAGAGATCTCTGTACTGACCCCTTATAAAATTTACATAGCTATTAGAGCGCCCCTTGTTAAAGTCCTTGGTATAATACATGATATATCTATATATAGGTATTAGAGAGCCCCTTGGTACAATCCTGGGTATTATAGATGAAGGGAGAAATCTCTGTACTGACTCCTGATATATCTTTACGTAGTTACTAGAGTGCTCCCTTGTTACAGTCCTGGGTATAATAGAGGTGGGAGAGATCTCTGTAATGATCACTGATATATTATACTTAGTTATTAGAGCGCCCCCTTGTTACAGTCCTGGGTATAATAGATGATGGGAGATATCTCTGTACTGATCACTGATATATTATACATAGTTATTAAAGCGCCCCCTCATTACAGTCCTTTGTATTATAGATGGTGGGAGAGATCTCTGTACTGACCACTGATATATTATACATAGTAATTAGAGCACCCCCTTGTTACAGTCCTGGGTATAACAGATGATGGGAGAGATCTCTGTACGGACCCCTGATATATTATACATAGTTATTAGAGCGCCCCCTTGTTACTGTCCTGGGTATAATAGATGATGGGAGAGATCTCTGTACTGACCCCTTGATATACTAAACATAGTTATTAGAGCGCCCCCTTATTACAGTCCTGGGTATAATAGATGATGGGAGAGATCTCTGTACGGCCCCTTGATATATCTGTGCATAGTTTTTAGAGCGCCCTCTTGTTACAGTCCTGGGTATAATAGATGATGGGAGAGATCTCTGTACTGACCTCTGATATACCTATACATACTTATTGGAGCACCCTCTTGTTTCAGTCCTGAGTATAATAGATGATGGGAGATATCTCTGTACTGATCACTGATATATTATACATAGTTATTAAAGCGCCCCCTCATTACAGTCCTTTGTATTATAGATGGTGGGAGAGATCTCTGTACTGACCACTGATATATTATACATAGTAATTAGAGCACCCCCTTGTTACAGTCCTGGGTATAACAGATGATGGGAGAGATCTCTGTACTGACCCCTGATATATTATACATAGTTATTAGAGCGCCCCCTTGTTACTGTCCTGGGTATAATAGATGATGGGAGAGATCTCTGTACTGACCCCTTGATATACTAAACATAGTTATTAGAGCGCCCCCTTATTACAGTCCTGGGTATAATAGATGATGGGAGAGATCTCTGTACGGACCCCTGATATAGTTATATATAGTCATTAGAGCGCCCCCTTGTTACAGTCCTGGGTATAATAAATGATAGCAGAGATCTTTTCACTGACCCCGTATATATTCTACATAGCTTTTAGAGCACCTCCTTGTTACAGTCCTGGGTATAATAGATGATGGGAGAGATCCCTGTACTGACCATTGATATATCTATACATAGTTATTAGAGCGACCCCTTGTTACAGTCCTGGGTATAATAGATGATGGGAGATATCTCTGTACTGATCACTGATATATTATACATAGTTATTAAAGTGCCCCCTCATTACAGTCCTTTGTATTATAGATGGTGGGAGAGATCTCTGTACTGACCACTGATATATTATACATAGTAATTAGAGCACCCCCTTGTTACAGTCCTGGGTATAACAGATGATGGGAGAGATCTCTGTACTGACCCCTGATATATTATACATAGTTATTAGAGCGCCCCCTTGTTACTGTCCTGGGTATAATAGATGATGGGAGAGATCTCTGTACTGACCCCTTGATATACTAAACATAGTTATTAGAGCGCCCCCTTATTACAGTCCTGGGTATAATAGATGATGGGAGAGATCTCTGTACGGACCCCTGATATTGTTATATATAGTCATTAGAGCGCCCCCTTGTTACAGTCCTGGGTATAATAAATGATAGCAGAGATCTTTTCACTGACCCCGTATATATTCTACATAGCTTTTAGAGCACCTCCTTGTTACAGTCCTGGGTATAATAGATGATGGGAGAGATCCCTGTACTGACCATTGATATATCTATACATAGTTATTAGAGCGACCCCTTGTTACAGTCCTTGGTATTATAGATGGTGGGAGAGATCTCTGTAATGATCAATGATATATTATACATAGTTATTAGAGCGCCCCCTCGCTACAATCCTGGGTATTATAGATGGTGGGAGAGATCTCTCTACTGACCACTGATATATTATACATAGTTATTAGAGCACCCCCTTGTTACAGTCCTGGGTATAATAGATGGAGAGATCTCTGTACTGACCACTGATATATTATACATAGTTATTAGAGCGCTCCCTTGTTACAGTCCTGGGTATAATAGATGATGGGAGAGATCACTGTACTGACCACTGATATATTATACATAGTTACTAGAGCACCCCCTTGTTACAGTCCTCGGTGTAATAGATGATGGGAGAGATCTCTCTACTGACCACTGATATATCTATATATAGTTATTAGAGCGCCCCCTTGTTACAGTCCTGGGTATAATAGATGGAGAGATCTCTGTACTGACCACTGATATATTATACATAGTTACTAGAGCACCCCCTTGTTACAGTCCTGGGTATAATACATAGTGGGAGAGATTTCTGTACTGACCCCTGACACATCTCTACATAGTTATTAGAGCGCCCCCTTGTTACAGTCCTGGCTATAATAAATGATAGGAGAGATCTCTGTACTGACCCCTTATATACTCTACATAGCTTTTAGAGCGCCCCCTTGTTACAGTCCTTGGTATTATAGATGATGGAAGAGATCTCTGTACTGACCCCTGATATATCTATACATATTTATTAGAGCGCCCCCTTGTTACAGTCCTGGGTAAAATAGATGAAGAGATCTGTGTACTGACACCTGATATATTATACATAGTTATTAGAGAGCCCCCTTGTTACAGTCCTGGGTATAATAGATGATGGGAGAGATCTCTGTACTGACCCCTTGATATATTAAACATAGTTATTAGAGCGCCCCCTTGTTACAGTCCTGGGTATAATAGATGATGGGAAAGATCTCTGTACTGACCCCTGATATATCTGTACTTACTTATTAGAGCACCCCCTTGTTACAGTCCTGAGTATAATAGATGATGGGAGAGATCTCTGTACTGACACCAGATAAGTCTTGGTATTTGTATAGCGCCAACTTATTACGCAGCGCTTTCAGGTAATTATTACTTAATTACCCCCCACCAAGCTGGTTTCTCATTTTACCGACCTCGGGAGGATGGAAGGCTGAGTCAACCTTGAGCCGGCTACCTGACGCATGTGGGGATCGAACTTGCAACCTTCAGGTCGTAGGCAAGAGCTTACACTCTGCGCCACACGAGGCTCATCTATAAATAGCTATTAGAGCGCCCCCTGGTTACATTCCTTGGTATTATAGATGATGGTGGAGATCGTTGTACTGACCCCTGATATTTCTATACATAGTTATTAGAGCACCCCCTTGTTACAGTCCTGGGTGTAATAGATGATGGGAGAGATCTCTGTACTGCCCCTTGATATATCTGTGCATAGTTTTTAGAGCGCCCTCTTGTTACAGTCCTGGGTATAATAGATGATGGGAGAGATCTCTGTACTGACCTCTGATATACCTATACATACTTATTGGAGCACCCTCTTGTTTCAGTCCTGAGTATAATAGATGATGGGAGAGATCTCTGTACAGCCCCTTCATATATCTGTGCATATTTATTAGAGCGCCCTCTTATTACAGTCCTGGGTATTAAAAAATGGTGGGAGAGATCTCTGTACTGACCCCTGATAATTCTATACATAGTTACTAGAGCACCCCCATGTAACAGTCCTGGGTGTAATAAGTAAGGGGAGAGATCTCTGTACTGACTCCTGATATATCATACATAGTTATTAGAGCGCCCCCTTGTTACAGTACTGGGTATAATAGATGATGGGAGAGATCTCTGTAACTCTATTTTATTAGAAAAATGAAAAACATAACAAAACAAGCCTTTTGGACTAAGCCAGGAAAACAACAAAAATGTCCAAGACAACATAAACAGGTTTGCTTCAAACTGTATCCATCGGACCTCCAGTATGCGCCCACTTCAGACTTCCTTGTAAGCCAGATGTTTTCTGGTTAGGGCCCTTTTGTTCGGACTCCAGGTGTTCCTCAGGTATTTACCGTCCGTCCGGAAACAGAATAGAAAAGGATACAATTACTAACGAGGTCATACCCCACCAAGACCGATGCTGCACAAAGATGTGTTACAGAAATTGTAGCAGAAGCCACAGCAGGAGCTGCACCGACCATCTCTTTTACACCGTGAATATATACATCATTATTCATTTGTGATAATTATACTCTCCATAATACAGTTTACCATACGCAATATATAAACACACACACGCATTTTTATTTATTTATTTATTTTTTTACCCCCTCTTCTTTTCTCCCCCATGTGGCCTAAATATAAACCTAAAAACAAAACCAGATCTCAAAAAGAAAACATAACCCAAATACCCGCCTACAGAAATAATGGACAGAAATATAAACTTTTTTTTTTTTAATAATATACACATATGTATATACATACATTTTTTTTTTTTATTAAAAAATTTTTTTTCTTTATATATATATATATATTTTTTTTTATTTTTTATTTTATTTTTTATTTATTTATTTTTTTTTTTAATTTTTTATTTTTTTATACTTTCTTCTTCTTAGTTTATACTAATATGACACCTTATACCCTACATACCACACACCTTATACCATTAAGAAGCTCAAGTTCAGTGCTTACAAGCCCTCTTTTCTTCCTCTATTTACTAAAACAAAAAGCTATCAAGTGAATAGAATTAGCCCATCACCGGGAAAGGAGACCCCAAGCTAGGGCACTCCAAAAGAAAGAACCCTCCATAGGCGAGAGGCCCTGAGTGCACCCAACCTGTTGAACTCCAAAGAACGCACCTTCACCAGGTCACCGAGGATGTCCCTACACACCACATCCACAGGGAAGATTTTTTGACGCGTCGAAACTAAACACCGCGCGTGCCACGTGTAGTACCTAACCACTAGACTAACTAGATATAATGTGCACCTGTCCCGTCCACCCAGATCTCTGAATGCCCCATAGGCCCACTCAGGATAGGAGAGGACAGCCAGCCTAGGCCAACCGATGGAAGCCCCTACCCTTCTATAGACCTCTGTATTAAAGGGACACTGAAGTAAGAAATGCTCCATAGTTTCCACTACAGAGCCATACTCCTCCCGGGGACAGTCCCTCTCCTCCACCTTTCTGTACTTCAAGTTATCCCTCACATACAACTTACCATGGAAGGAGCGCCAGGCCAAATCCCAAAACTTCAATGGGACCCTTACTGAATTTAACAAAACTAACCCTACCTCTAGGTTCTGACCTGGGCAGTCCCTGAGGGCCAGTGGATTTTGGAAGCGGGTGACCAGAACCCTATTGTCAAGGAACCTCCTTGACAGAGTCCTAAGCTCCTCAGCTCCCAAACCCCAGCGACGGATAACCTTCAGAACCGGCGCAACGTAAGTCGGGAGATGTCCATGGGTTGAACGAAAATCTTTCACACGCCCTCCTGTCTCCCATTCCTGGAAGAAAGGCTGAAACCATGCCCTAGAGGAGACTACCCACAAAGGAGCCCTTCCTGTATTCCAGAAGTTTGCTATATTGGTTTTAAGAAAGGTATTCACTAGGAATACCACAGGGTTGACCATACACAACCCCCCTAGTCTCCTTGTGCGGTATGTGACCTCCCGCTTTACTAGGTTTAGTCGGTTCCCCCACAACAGCTGGAAGAACGGACTATAGACCCGTGTCCAGAGAGGCTCTGGCAAGATACATACACTGCCCAAATAGATTAACAACGGGAGCAGGAAAGTCTTGATAAGGCTAACCCTTTCTCTCAAGGACAAAGACCATCCCTTCCACTGGTCAACCTTCTGACTGGCATCTTTCAGTTTACCGTCCCAATTTCTCCCTGGGTAATCACCCTGGCCAAATTGGATGCCTAAAACTTTTGCAAATTCTTGAGGCTCTGGGAGAGTGTCCGGGAGACTAAAATCAGGATCTCCTACCCCCAGCCAGAGACTTTCACACTTGTCCCAATTGACTCGGGATCCGGAAGCCTCCGAATACCTAACCACCTCTGACATCACCCATCCAGCCTCCTCCTTGGACGAGACAAAGACAGTGACATCGTCAGCGTAGGCCACCTCCCTAAGTGCAGACTCCGGCCCCTCCAGGCCCATCCCGACCCCCGCCAATGGTCCGCCACTCAACCGCCTTAAAAAGGGGTCAATTGCGAACACATATATCAATGGGCTCAAAGGACAACCCTGGCAGACACCGGACCCCACCCCAAAGAGGTGCCCGACCCAACCGTTCACCAGCGGGAAACTCTCAGCCCCTGCATACAAAACTTTAAGCCAATCAATAAACCCTATTGGTAAACCGTATCTCAGAAGGACTGACCAGAGGTACTCATGGCCAACCCTATCAAAGGCCTTCGCCTGATCCAAGGACAGCAAGAACCCTTTCCAATTACCGGCCCTACCCTGTTCCACAGCCTCCCGGACACCCAGTACAGCACTGAAAGTACTTCGGCCAGGAACAGAGCAGTGCTGGTCCCCCGAAAGTAGTTTGAGTGCAAAATACACCAGCCTGTTAAAAATGATCTTTACAAGAACCTTCCGGTCCATATTGAGAAGCGCTATGGGAAGCCAATTCTCAATCTGGGATGGATCTTTACCCTTTGACAAAATGATCAGGGCCGACCTCCTCATTGACTCTGGCAGAATGCCCGAGGATAGACATTCATTAAATATCTCGGTCAACAGGGGAGCCAACAGCTCCTTAAAGGTCTTATAAAATTCGGATGTTAAGCCATCCGGACCTGGTGTTTTCTTGAGCGCAAGCCCATCAAAGGCCAGTCTCACTTCCTCTTCCCTGATCGGTTCCGTCATAACGTCAAGCGACGACGCCACCCCCTGCTCAGGGATGGTATCAGCCAGGAAAGCCGACATCTTGACTCGATCTAGATCCTTCCTTGCCAAAAGGTGTGAGTAGAAAGATCTGACGACCTCCAGGATCCCTGAACTGGACCTTTTCAGAGATCCTGTACTATCAACCAGACCTGTTACCAACCTACTATTCACTGACAACTTACAGTTTCTGTAGGGGTCAGGCGAGCGGAATTTCCCGAAATCCCTCTCAAAAACTAAAGATGTGTGCCTATCATACTGACATCCCTTCAGCAAGGCTTTCACCCTGGAGGCCTCCTCACGGCTGCCCCCAGTCGAGACAATTTGCTCGAGTTTCCTCCTCAAAGCTTGATATAAACGGTACTGGGTCAAACTTCTGAGGTTTGAGAGCTCACGGAAATATTTTGCAACCCGTTTCTTGAAGATCTCCCACCACTCTGACTTACTGTTACAAAGGCCCATCAGTGGAAGCTGGCTCTGCAGAAAATCCTCAAAGGACTGTCTTATTTCCTCCTCCTCCAGGAGTGCCGAATTTAACTTCCATAAACCTCTTCCCATCTGAGGGGTTTCTGAAACATTCAGAGAAAACATAATTAAACAGTGATCGGAGAATTCCACCTCCACCACCAGAATTGGTGAGGAGACAGCCTCCTCCTTTAAATAAAACCAATCTATTCTAGATCTACAACTACCTCGATAAAAAGTGAACCCCGTGTCGCCTGTGGTGTGCCGAACGTGGACATCCACCAGGCGAGCCTCACTCACTATATTATTCAAAGCGACGCTGTCGTAAGCCAACTTGTCTCTGGCACCTCCCCTATCACAGAGCCTTGAGACATTATTGAAGTCTCCGCCAAAGATCACCAGTCGACTCGTAAAAAGAAAGGGCTTGATCCTTATGAAGAGGTCCTTCCTCTCGTTCTTGCTCTGAGGACCATAAATATTTATGAGCCGAAGCTCTTGACCTCTCATAAGGACATCCAAGACCAAGCACCTCCCCATTTCCACCTCGATTACCCGTCTGCATTCAACCGCAGCGGTTTTAAAAAGAACCGCCACCCCGCTATATGGTTCGGCCGCAAGAGACCAATAGGAGGGCCCATGAGTCCACTCCCTCTTTGCTTTATGGATACTGGCCAGGTCTGTTAGCCTGGTCTCTTGCAAAAACAAAATATCAGCTTCATTCCGGCTGAAAAAATCAAAGGCCATAAAGCGAGCCATATCAGACTTAATGCTAGCGACATTAATGGTCGCCAACGTCAACGGGGTGAGTGCCACCATCAAGGGTGATCGAGTTGGACAGCTCTCTTCTTTACATTACCCGATTCTCCACCAGAATCCCTACCACCCCTTTTTAAACACTCCGACATATCCATTTCTACAATATTTATATTTTTTACATGATTGTTTATTTCTTTTTGCGAACCCCCCTCCAGATTCGGAGAGGAGCCCTCACCTTTGTCCCGTGGCACTGAGTCTCCCCTAACCCCCGGAGGAACTTGTGGCCCCCCAGGGGGGAGGGGAGCGACGTCCCCCACCGGCACTATTCTATTCCTTGGCTCCCCCACCTCCTCCTCCTCTAATGAGGAGGATTCAGGGTCGCCCCCTTCCAGAGTCTGAAAGCGGTTTGTTAAGATGACCAGAGGGGAGCAGGTTTGGCCCTCCTTTAGCATCTGGAGGGGGAGATTTCTTTTTCCCCTACTTTTTATTCTGTTTATCCTTCTTACGTTTTTCCTTTTGCCATTCCCTACTCTCCTCATCCAAACTGTCTTCTGGATGGGAACTTGATAGGGAACTGGACCTTTCGTCCTCCTCTCTTGCCAGTCTCCTGACCTCTTCCTCCAAATCGCTGCCCCTTATGTCCTCAGAGGTGGTCACTGGCCCTTGGGAAACAGGGACCAGGGTCATCCTACTGGAGTCCCTCCCTTCCCCTGCCTCCTTTCGGGACATCTGCTGTCTGGTCTTACTCACTCTTCCACCTTTTTCCATCACCGGACCTCCAGACCCGCTACTTCCGCCCTCCCCCTCTCCAGCTGAGGCCCCGCTGCCCCGGGGTACCCCAGTCGGATCAGGAGCAACATCAGCACGGGCATGCTGAGGACAGCGACTGAAGGGGTGTCCTAGGACACCACACAGGTTGCGGCAAATGTCTGTACACGAGGCGGCATGGTGACCCTCTCCCCCACACAATGTACACATCACTTTGGTACATGCCGCACTGAAATGTGTGGGGTCACCGCACTTGTGACAGACCTTTGGCTGCCCCTGGTAAAAGGCCAGGATCCTATCTCTTCCCAAGAAAGCAGAGGAGGGAATGTGGGTAACAGAGTTTCCGGACCGCCTCAATTTCACCAGGAAAGTCCAGGCTCCAGACCAGATGCCGTACTCGTCACGGTTTTTTGTGGGGTTACCCTGCACCTCCCCATAACGAGATATCCAGGTCATGATGTCAATGAACGACAGTGACTCATTACGGGTTAAAACGGTCACTGACTTCACCGTGTCCTGGTGGGAAATGGGAATCACCTCAAAATCCCACCAGTCGGGCCTAGTCTGAACCAGCTCATAATTCGACCAGAAAAGTTCAAGACCCTCTGACCGAACAAAGCTGATATCAAACTCCGAGGTGCCAAAAAGGATGGATCAGGGCAAAGATGTCATATGCCCTGAAGCCCATATTCAGCAGGAGCTCAACCACCTTCCCCCATTTTGGGCATGTATCTCCGCTACCTATATGCCGAAGACGGACTACATTCCTTCTGGCCCCCGATGGCCCGCTTGTTGGGAGCGACCAATTTCCTCTATTCTCTCGGAAGGCCCCAAGTCCATGCCGCTGGATCCAGAACTCGAGGTTAACCTGCTCACCCCCTTTATTGGCCGTCTTTTCTCCCCGCCTCAGGGCCTCCAAGAGACGTCGCTGTAAATTTCCCTGTCCAGCCCCACGGGAAAAAGGCCTCTCTGCCCCCCCCCCCCCCCGGTAACTGCTCCAGCATAACTTTTGGGGCCAGGCACCACCGGGAGGGGAGATGGGTCAGACACAGCCCCCACCGCACCCCCCACTACGGCAACATCAGCCCTGGCCTGTTCCTGGGCACCAGTCCTATTATCTGTAGATAATGCAGCATCTCCACCAAAACCATCTGAAGATGCAGCACCACTAACCATAGGACCAGATGGGTGGGCAATCATCCCCACAGCATCCCTTTCTGGACAAACTGCCCTCCCATCCCTAGACTCCGGCTGTTGTACATCGGCAGAGGAGGTGACCAGGTTTTGAGCCTCTCCCCACAATCTGGGACCAACTACACCCTGCATGGACCCCCCGGTCACCCTTATAATGTACGGGCTAGTCTTCATAGCCGGACACCCTCCTGACTTTCCTAATTCAGAAGAAACACTCTTTATATCACTCACGGTTTCCCATCCCACTGCACCTGCCACTACCATCCCAGGCATCCTCTCCTCCCCTCCTGTGACTCTGGATCCACTACCATCCTCAGTGCTCCTACCAGCATTCCTACTACCACCCTCCTCCTCTGCAACCACAGTAGATATGCTACACCCACCCTTATGTAGCCCCTTCCCCTGGACCTCCTTCACACTTTCACGTCCCACCACCTGCATCCCTGTTGACACTAGTACCCCTGAAACAGGAGAAGCCTTCTTCACTCCAACTGCTATTTGACCTCCATGACCTGATGTCACCGATTTTGCCACTGTAATGTCACTAGGCTCCGCCCCCTTCCTAGATGCCGGCACCGCCGCCGATGCCCTGGTGTCCCGTGCTGCCGGAGTAGCTGCGATCCCGTACCCAGACTCTGACACCGCCGCTGATGTCTGCCTGCTCTGGGCATCAGGATTCACCTCTGACAAGGTGATAGCCTGCACCCCCTCCCCGGATGCCTGCGTGCTCCGGAGGGCGGGGTCTATCTCGGAAGACGGCACACCACCCGTGAGCGTGCAGTCCATGGGAGTCTCAACACCCACCGCAGGTGCCTGACTAAAAACAGATGGCATACCTTTCCCTCCCTGCTCAGCATCCAACACCATTACTGGTACCGGGGTCGGCTGAGCAGGGGGGTCTTTCCCATCCTCCCCCTGGGTGCCGCTGGGAAAGATTCTCTCCCTCTGATCCATTCCACCACAGATGCCGAGTCTGTTTGACCAGAGGGGCTAGGAAATGGTACAAAACGTGTGCATACGACCTGTAATTGCTGCTTCTTCTTGTTCTTCTTCTGCTTGCCTTTTCCTGATCTTTCTTTGCACTCCTCAGGTAGGTCGTCCCCAAAAGAAAGATTAGACATATTAGTAGGGGATTCCATTCTTTTAATTTCTGCCATTAAATAACCACCTTCTCCCTCCCTTTCCTCCTCATCTGAGGAGTAAGAAGCACTCAGCCTTGGGCTGGGCTGCCTTGGGGGGATGGGCTGGGAAATCTCCACAGGTGATAGAGACGCCCTGCAGGACATCACACCTGGAGACACCATTACACCTGCCTCATCCTCCTCACTGTCAGACACGGAGGTCACTGCTAACTCCTTCCCAGAGAGGTTCCTCATGCTGTCGAACCTCTCTTGGTTGCTCAGTCTTTCTTTAAATCCACCAGCATTCTGTAAAATGTATTCTTTTCTAGTGGAATGAAGCTTAATGGCCTCTCTCACCTTCCCCATCTCTTCTGATATTGTAACACGGTCCTTTCTCCTTGTAGCAGTCTCTGCCCGAGCCTTCAAAGATTTCAGCTCCATCTGCAGCTTTTTAAGTTTCTGACCGCATGCCTCAAATTCATTAGTACATAGATGAATTCTAGCACTATACTTGTTGGTGGTCTCCCCGGGACGGCGCTCACCCCACCCCTTGTACTGGATAAGGGAATCGCCACCATCCCGTCCTTGGGAAGACTCACCTTTCTTTCCAGGATGGCCTGCACTCTCCATGGAGTCTTGCTGCATCAGCCTCTGGGATCTTCTAAGTCTTTCTCCTCCTGAGACCAGTAACACACCGTCATTCCCCGCTGGTCTCACCCGGGGAACAGTGGAGGATGTGCTAGGTTGTACACTCATGGAGGCCCCCTCACCTCTCCAGGGAGAGGGAAAGGGCTCCAGACACGTCTGCTCAGTAGCTCAGCTCTGCTCAGACTGCAAGGCTCCACCTACTCTCCACCTACTCCAGCCCCCTTGTTACAGTCCTGGGTATAATAGATGATGGGAGAGATCTCTGTACTGACCCCTGATATATTATACATACTTATTAGAGCGCCACCTTGTTACAGTTCTGGGTAAAATAGATGATGAAAAGATTTCTGTACTGACCCCTTATATATTATACATAGTTTTTAGAGCGCCCCCTTGTTACAGTTCTGGGTAAAATAGATGATGAAAAGATTTCTGTACTGACCCCTTATATATTATACATAGTTATTAGAGCGCCTCCTTGTTACAGTCCTTGGTATAATAGATGATGGGAGAGATCTCTGTACTGACCTCTGATATATCTATACATAGTTATTAGAGCACCCACTTGTTACAGTCCTGGGTATAATAGATGATGGGAGAGATCTCTGTACTGACCCCTGATATATCTATACATAATTGTTTGAGCGCCCCATTGTTACAGTCCTGGGTAAAGTAGATGATGGGAGACATCTCTGTACTGACCCCTGATGTATTATGCATAGTTATTAGAGCACCCCCTTGCTACAGTTCAGCGTAAAATAGATGATGGGAGAGATCTCTGTACTGACCACTGATATATCTAAACATAATCATTAGAGCGCCACCTTTTTACAGTCCTCGGTATAATAAATGATAGGGGAGATCTCTGTACTGACCTCTGATATATCTATACATAATTATTAGAGTTCCCCCTTGTTACAGTCCTGGGTATAATAGATTCTAGAAGAGATCTCTGTACTGACCCCTGATATACCTATACATAGTTATTAGAGTACCCTATTGTTACACTCCTGGTATAATAGATGATGGGAGAAATCTCTGTACTGACCCCTATTATATTATACATAGGTATTTAAGCTCCCCCTTGTTACAGTCCTGGTTATAACAGATGATGGGAGAGATCCCTGTACTGTCCCCTGATATATTATACATAGTTATTAGAGCGCCCCCTTGTAACAGTCCTTGGTATAATAGATGACGGGAGAGATCTCTCTGCACTGAACCCTGATATATTATACATTTTTATTAGAGAGCCCCCTTGTAACAGTCGTGAGTATAATAGATGAGGGGAGAGATCTCTGTACTGACCCCTTATATATTATGCATAGTTATTAGAGCACCCCCTTGTTACAGTCCTGGGTATAATAGAATCTAGTAGAGATCTCTGTACTGACCCCTGATGTATTATGCATAGTTATTAGAGCACCCCCTTGCTAGAGTTCAGCGTAAAATAGATGACGGAGAGATGTCTGTACTGACCACTGATATATCTATACATAATTATTAGAGCGCCCCCTTTTTACAGTCTTCGGTATAATAAATGATAGGGGAGATCTCTGTACTGACTCCTTATATATTTTACATAGTTATTAGAGCGCCCCCTTGTTACAGTCCTAGATATAATAAATGAGGGGAGAGTTATTTCTACTGACCACTGAAATATCTATACATAGTTATCAGACCACCCCCTTGTTACAGTCCAAGGAATAACAGATGATGGAGAGATCTCTGTACTGACCCCTGATATATCTATTATATCAGGGGTACATAATTTTTAGAGCATCCCCTTGTTACAGTCCTGGGTATAATAGATGATGGGAGAGATCTTTGTACTGACCCTGGTATATCTATACATAGTTATCAGAGCGCCCCCTTTTTACAGTCTTGGGTATAATAGATGAGGGGAGAGATCTCTGTACTGACCCCTTATATATTATACTTAGTTATTAGAGTACCCCCTTGTTACAGTCCTGGGTAAAATAGATGATGACGAGATCTCTGTACTGACACCTGATATATTATACATAGTTATTAGAGCGCCCCCTTGTTACAGTCCTGGGTATAATAGATGATGGGAGATATCTCTGTACTGATCACTGATATATTATACGTAGTTATTAAAGCGCCCCCTCATTACAGTTCTTTGTATTATAGATGGTGGGAGAGATCTCTGTACTGACCACTGATATATTATACTTAGTTATTAGAGCGCCCCCTTGTTACAGTCCTGTGTATAATAGATGATGGGAGAGATCTCTGTACCGACCCCTGATATATCTATACATAGTTATTAGAGCGCCCCCTTGTTACTGTCCTTTGTATAATAGATGATGGGAGAGATCTCTGTACCGACCCCTGATATAGATATATATAGTCATTAGAGCGCCCCCTTGTTACGGTCCTGGGTATAAAAGATGATGGGAGAGATCTCTGTAGGGAGAGATCCCTGATAATTCTATACATAGTTACTAGAGCACCCCCGTGTAACAGTCCTGGGTATAATAAGTAAGGGGAGAGATCTCTGTACTGACCCCTGATATATCATACATAGTTATTAGAGCTCCCCCTTGTTACAGTCCTCGGTATAATAAATGATGGGAGAGATCTCTGTACTGACCCCTTATAAAATTTACATAGCTATTAGAGCGCCCCTTTGTTAAAGTCCTTGGTATAATACATGATATATCTATATATAGGTATTAGAGCGCCCCTTGGTACAATCCTGAGTATTATAGATGAAGGGAGAGATCTCTGTACTGACTCCTGATATATCTATACGTAGTTACTAGAGTGCTCCCTTGTAACAGTCCTTGGTATAATAGATGATGGGAGAGATCTCTCTACTGACCACTGATATATTATACATAGTTATCAGAGCGCCCCCTTGTTACAGTCCTGGGTATAATAGATGGAGAGATCTCTGTACTGACCACTGATATATTATACATAGTTACTAGAGCAACCCCTTGTTACAGTCCTGGGTATAATACATGGTGGGAGAGATTTCTGTACTGACCCCTGACACATCTCTACATAGTTATTAGAGCGCCCCCTTGTTACTGTCCTGGGTATAATAAATGATAGGAGAGATCTTTGCACTGACCCCTTATATACTCTACATAGCTTTTAAAGCACCTCCTTGTTACAGTCCTGAGTATAAGAGATGATGGGAGAGATCTCTGTACTGACCACTGATATATCTATACATAGTTATTAGAGCGCCCCCTTGTTACAGTCCTCGGTATTATAGATGGTGGGAGAGATCTCTGTAATGATCACTGATATATTATACTTAGTTATTAGAGCGCCCCCTCGTTACAGTCCTGGGTAAAATAGATGATGAAGAGATCTCTGTACTGACACCTGATATATTATACATAGTTATTAGAGCGCCCCCTTGTTACAGTCCTGGGTATAATAGATGATGGGAGATATCTCTGTACTGATCACTGATATATTATACATAGTTATTAAAGCGCCCCCTCATTACAGTCCTTTGTATTATAGATGGTGGGAGAGATCTCTGTACTGACCACTGATATATTATACATAGTTATTAGAGCACCCCTTTGTTACAGTCCTTGATATTATAGATGGTGGTAGAGATCTCTGTACTGGCCACTGATATATTATACATAGTTATTAGAGTGCCCCCTTGTTACAGTCCTGGGTAAAATAGATAATGAAGAGATCTCTGTACTGACTCCTGATATATTATACATAGTTATTAGAGCGCCCTCTTGTAACAGTCCTGGGTATAATAGATGATGGGAGAGATCTCTGTACTAACCCTTAATATATTATACATAGTTATTAGAGCGCCCCCTTGTTACAGTCCTTGGTATAATAGATGATAGGGGAGATCTCTGTACTGACCCCTGATATTTCTATACATAGTTATTAGAGCACCCTCTTATTACAATCCTGGGTATTAAAAAATGGTGGGAGAGATCTCTGTACTGACCCCTGATAATTCTATACATAGTTACTAGAGCACCCCCATGTAACAGTCCTGGGTGTAATAAGTAAGGGGAGAGATCTCTGTACTGACCCCTGATATATCATACATAGTTATTAGAGTGCCCCCTTGTTACAGCACTGGGTATAATAGATGATGGGAGAGATCTCTGTACTGACCCCTGATATATCTATATATACTTATTAGGGCACCCCCTTGTTTCAGTCCTGAGTATAATAGATGATGGGAGAGATCTCTGTACTGCCCCTTGATATATCTGTGCATAGTTATTGGAGCGCCCTCTTGTTACAGTCCTGGGTATAATAGATGATGGGAGAGATCTCTGTACTGACCTCTGATATACCTATACATACTTATTGGAACACCCCTTTGTTTCAGTCCTGAGTATAATAGACGATGGGAGAGATCTCTGTACTGTCCCTTGATATATCTGTGCATAGTTATTAGAGCGCCGTGTTATTACAGTCCTGGGTATAATATATGGAGAGATCTCTGACCACTGATATATTATACGTAGTTACTAGAGCACCCCCTTGTTACAATCCTTGGTATAATACATGGTGGGAGAGATTTCTGTACTGACTCCTGATACATCTCTACATAGTTTTTAGAGCACCTACTTGTTACAGTCCTGGGTATAATACATGATGGGAGAGATCTCTGTACTGACCGCTGATATATCTCTACGTAGTTATTAGAGCGCCCCCTCGTTACAATCCTTGGTATTATAGATGGTGGGAGAGATCTCTGTACTGACCACTGATATATTATACATAGTTATTAGAGTGTCCCCTCGTTACAATCCTTGGTATTATAGATGATGGGAGAGATCTCTGTACTGACCCCTGATATATTATACATAGTTATTAGAGAGCACCCATGTTACAGTCCTGAGTATAATAGATGATGGGAGAGATCTCTGTACTGACCCCTGATATATCATACATAGTCATTAGAGCGCCCCCTTGTTACAGCACTGGGTATAATAGATGATGGGAGAGATCTCTGTAACTCTATTTTATTAGAAAAATGAAAAACATAACAAAACAAGCCTTTTGGACTAAGCCAAGAAAACAACAGAAATGTCCAAGACAACATAAACAGGTTTGCTTCAAACTGTATCCATGGGACCTCCAGTATGCGCCCACTTCAGACTTCCTTGTAAGCCAGATGTTTTCTGGTTAGGGACCTTTTTTTCGGACTCCAGGTGTTCCTCAGGTATTTACCGTCCGTCCGGAAACAGAATAGAAAAGGATACAATTACTAACGAGGTCATACCCCACCAAGACCGATGCTGCACAAAGATGTGTTACAGAAATTGTAGCAGAAGCCACAGCAGGAGCTGCACCGACCCATCTCTCTGACAATGTGAATATATACATCATTATTCATTTGTGATTATTATACTCTCCATAATACAGTTTACCATACGCAATATATATACACACACGCATTTTATTTATTTTTTTTTTATTTATTTAATTTTTTTTTTTTATCATTTATTTATTTTATTTTTTTATTTTTTTTTAACCCCCTCTTCTTTTTTCCCCCATGTGGCCTAAATATAAACCTAATAACAAAACCAGATCTCAAATAGAAAACATAACCCAAATACCCGCCTACAGAAATAATGGACAGAAATATAACCTTTTTTTTTTTTTTTTTTTTTTTTATATTATACTTTCTTCTTCTTAGTTTATACTAATACGACACCTTATACCCTACATACCACACACCTTATACCCTACATACCACACACCTTATACCCTACACACCACACACCTTATACCCTACACACCACACACCTTATACCCTACACACCACACACCTTATAATATTAAGAAGCTCAAGTTCAGTGCTTACAATCCCTCTTTTCTTCCTCTATTTACTAAAACAAAAAGCTATCAAGTGAAAAGAATAAAATTAGCCCATCACCTGGAAAGAAGACCCCGGGCTAGGGCACTCCAAAAGAAAGACCCCTCCATAGGCGAGAGGCCCTGAGTGCACCCAACCTGTTGAACTCCAAAGAACGCACATTCACCAGGTCACCGAGGATGTCCCTACACACCACATCCACAGGGAGGATTTTTTGACGCGTCGAAACTAAACACCGCGCGTGCCACGTGTAGTACCTAACCACTAGACTAACTAGATATAATGTGCACCTGTCCCGTCCACCCAGATCTCTGAATGCCCCATAGGCCCACTCAGGATAGGAGAGGACAGCCAGCCTAGGCCAACCGATGGAAGCCCCTACCCTTCTATAGACCTCTGTATTAAAGGGACACTGAAGTAAGAAATGCTCCATAGTTTCCACTACAGAGCCACACTCCTCCCGGGGACAGTCCCTCTCCTCCACCTTTCTGTACTTCAAGTTATCCCTCACATACAACTTACCATGGAAGGAGCGCCAGGCCAAATCCCAAAACTTCAATGGGACCCTTACTGAATTTAACAAAACTAACCCTACCTCTAGGTCCTGACCTGGGCAGTCCCTGAGGGCCAGTGGATTTTGGAAGCGGGTGACCAGAACCCTATTATCAAGGAACCTCCTTGACAGAGTCCTAATCTCCTCAGCTCCCAAACCCCAGCGACGGATGACCTTCAGAACCGGCGCAACGTAAGCCGGGAGATGTCCATGGGTTGAACGAAAATCTTTCACACGCCCTCCTGTCTCCCATTCCTGGAAGAAAGGCTGAAACCATGCCTTAGAGGAGACTACCCACAAAGGAGCCCTTCCTGTATTCCAGAAGTTTGCTATATTGGTTTTAAGAAAGGTATTCACTAGGAATACCACAGGGTTGACCATACACAACCCCCCTAGTCTCCTTGTGCGGTATGTGACTTCCCGCTTTACTAGGTTTAGTCGGTTCCCCCACAACAGCTGGAAGAACAGACTATAGACCCGTGTCCAGAGAGGCTCCGGCAAGATACATACACTGCCCAAATAGATTAACAACGGGAGCAGGAAAGTCTTGATAAGGCTTACCCTTTCTCTCAGGGACAAAGACCATCCCTTCCACTGGTCAACCTTCTGACTGGCATCTTTCAGTTTACCGTCCCAATTTCTCCCTGGGTAATCACCCTGGCCAAATTGGATGCCTAAAACTTTTGCAAATTCTTGAGGCTCCGGGAGAGTGTCCGGGAGACTGAAATCAGGATCTCCTACCCCCAGCCAGAGACTTTCACACTTGTCCCAATTGACTCGGGATCCGGAAGCCTCCGAATACCTAACCACCTCTGACATCACCCATCCAGCCTCCTCCTTGGACGAGACAAAGACAGTGACATCGTCAGCGTAGGCCACCGCCTTAAGTGCAGACTCCGGCCCCTCCAGGCTCATCCCGACCCCCGCCAATGGTCCGCCACTCAACCGCCTTAAAAAGGGGTCAATTGCGAACACATATAGCAATGGGCTCAAAGGACAACCCTGGCGGACACCGGTCCCCACCCCAAAGGGGCGCCCGACCCAACCGTTCACCAGCGGGAAACTCTCAGCCCCTGCATACAAAACTTTAAGCCAATCAATAAACCCTATTGGTAAACCGTATCTCAGAAGGACTGACCAGAGGTACTCATGGTCAACCCTATCAAAGGCCTTTGCCTGATCCAAGGACAGCAAGAACCCTTTCCAATTACCGGCCCTACCCTGTTCCACAGCCTCCTGGACACCCAGTACAGCACTGAAAGTACTTCGGCCAGGAACAGAGCAGTGCTGGTCCCCCGAAAGTAGTTTGGGTGCAAAATGCACCAACCTGTTAAAAATGATCTTTGCAAGAACCTTCCGGTCCGTATTGAGAAGTGCTATGGGACGCCAATTCTCAATCCGGGATGGATCTTTACCCTTTGACAAAATGATCAGGGCCGACCTCCTCATTGACTCTGGCAGAATGCCCGAGGATAGACATTCATTAAATATCTCGGTCAACAGGGGAGCCAACAGCTCCTTAAAGGTCTTATAAAATTCGGATGTTAAGCCATCCGGACCTGGCGTTTTCTTGAGCGCAAGCCCATCAAAGGCCAGTCTCACTTCCTCTTCCCTGATCGGTTCCGTCAAAACGTCAAGCGCCGACGCCACCCCCTGCTCAGGGATGGTATCAGCCAGGAAAGCCGACATCTTGACTCGATCTAGATCTTTCCTTGCCAAAAGGTGTGAGTAGAAAGATCTGACGACCTCCAAGATCCCTGAACTGGACCTTTTCAGAGATCCTGTACTATCAACCAGACCCGTTACCAACCTACTATTCACTGACAACTTACAGTTTCTGTAGGGGTCGGGCGAGCGGAATTTCCCGAAATCCCTCTCAAAAACTAAAGATGTGTGCCTATCATACTGACATCCCTTCAGCAAGGCTTTCACCCTGGAGGCCTCCTCACGGCTGCCCCCAGTCGAGACAATTTGCTCGAGTTTCCTCCTCAAAGCTTGATATAAACGGTACTGGGTCAAACTTCTGAGGTTTGAGAGCTCACGGAAATATTTTGCAACCCGTTTCTTGAAGATCTCCCACCACTCTGACTTACTGTTACAAAGGCCCATCAGTGGAAGCTGGCTCTGCAGAAAATCCTCAAAGGACTGTCTTATTTCCTCCTCCTCCAGGAGTGCCGAATTTAACTTCCATAAACCTCTTCCCATCCGAGGGGTTTCTGAAACATTCAGAGAAAACATAATTAAACAGTGATCGGAGAATTCCACCTCCACCACCAGAATTGGTGAGGAGACAGCCTCCTCCTTTAAATAAAAAACCTATCTATTCTAGATCTACAACTACCTCGATAAAAAGTGAACCCCGTGTCGCCTGTGGTGTGCCGAACGTGGACATCCACCAGGCGAGCCTCACTCACTATATTATTCAAAGCGACGCTGTCGTAAGCCAACTTGTCTCTGGCACCTCCCCTATCACAGAGCCTCGAGACATTATTGAAGTCTCCGCCAAAGATCACCAGTCGACTTGTAAAAAGAAAGGGCTTGATCCTTATGAAGAGGTCCTTCCTCTCGTTCTTGCTCTGAGGACCATAAATATTTATGAGCCGAAGCTCTTGACCTCTCATAAGGACGTCCAAGACCAAGCACCTACCCATTTCCACCTCGATTACCCGTCTGCATTCAACCGCTGCGGTTTTAAAAAGAACCGCCACCCCGCTATATGGTTCGGCCGCAAGAGACCAATAGGAGGGCCCATGAGTCCACTCCCTCTTTGCTTTATGGATACTGGCCAGGTCTGTTAGCCTGGTCTCTTGCAAAAACAAAATATCAGCTTCATTCCGGCTGAAAAAATCAAAGGCCATAAAGCGAGCCATATCAGACTTAATGGTAGCGACATTAATGGTCGCCAACGTCAACGGGGTGAGTGCCGCCATCAAGGGTGATCGAGTTGGACAGCTCTCTTCTTTACATTACCCGATTCCCCACCAGAATCCCTACCACCCCTTTTTAAACACTCCGACATATCCATTTCTACAATATTTATATTTTTTACATGATTGTTTATTTCTTTTTGCGAACCCCCCTCCAGATTCGGAGAGGAGCCCTCACCTTTGTCCCGTGGCACTGAGTCTCCCCTAACCCCCGGAGGAACTTGTGGCCCCCCAGGGGGGAGGGGAGCGACGTCCCCCACCGGCACTACTCTATTCCTTGGCTCCCCCACCTCCTCCTCCTCTAATGAGGAGGATTCAGGGTCGCCTCCTTCCAGAGTCTGAAAGCGGTTTGTTAAGATGACCAGAGGGGAGCCGGTTTGGCCCTCCTTTAGCATCTGACCTGGAGGGGGAGAAGATTTCTTTTTCCCCTTCTTTTTATTCTGTTTACCCTTCTTACGTTTTTCCTTTTGCCATTTCCTACTCTCCTCATCCAAACTGTCTTCTGGATGGGAACTTGATAGGGAACTGGACCTTTCGTCCTCCTCTCTTGCCAGTCTCCTGACCTCTTCCTCCAAATCGCTGCCCCTTATGTCCTCAGAGGTGGTCACTGGCCCTTGGGAAACAGGGACCAGGGTCATCCTACTAGATTCCCCCCCTTCCCCTGCCTCCTTTCGGGACATCTGCTGTCTGGTCTTACTCACTCTTCCACCTTTTTCCATCACCGGACCTCCAGACCCCCTACTTCCGCCCTCCCCCTCTCCAGCTGAGGCCCCGCTGCCCCGGGGTACCCCAGTCGGATCAGGAGCAACATCAGCACGGGCACGCTGAGGACAGCGACTGAAGGGGTGTCCTAGGACACCACACAGGTTGCAGCGAATGTCTGTACACGAGGCGGCATGGTGACCCTCTCCCCCACACAATGTACACATCACTTTGGTACATGCCGCACTGAAATGTGTGGGGTCACCGCACTTGTGACAGACCTTCGGCTGCCCCTGGTAAAAGGCCAGGATCCTATCTCTTCCCAAGAAAGCAGAGGAGGGAATGTGGGTAGCAGAGTTTCCGGACCGCCTCAATTTCACCAGGAAAGTCCAGGCTCCAGACCAGATGCCGTACTCGTCACGGTTCTTTGTGGGGTTACCCTGCACCTCCCCGTAACGAGATATCCAGGTCATGATGTCAATGAACGACAGTGACTCATTACGGGTTAAAACGGTCACTGACTTCACCGTGTCCTGGCGGGAAACGGGAATCACCTCGAAATCCCGCCAGTCGGGCCTAGTCTGAACCAGCTCATAATTCGACCAGAAAAGTTCAAGACCTTCTGACCGAACAAAGCTGATATCAAACTCTGAGGTGCCAAAAGGATGGATCAGGGCAAAGATGTCATATGCCCTGAAGCCCATATTCAGCAGGAGCTCAACCACCTTCCCCCGTTTTGGGCATGTATCTCTGCTACCTATGTGCCGAAGACGGACTACATTCCTTCTGGCCCCCGATGGCCCGCTTGTTGGGAGCGACCAATTCCCTCTATTCTCTCGGAAGGCCCCAAGTCCATGCCACTGGATACAGAACTCAAGGTTAACCTGCTCACCCTCTATATTGGCCGTCTTTTCTCCCCGCCTCAGGGCCTCCAAGAGACGCCGCTGTAAATTTCCCTGTCCAGCCCCACGGGAAAAAGGCCTCTCTGCCCCCCCGGTAACCGCTCCAGCATAACTTTTGGGGCCAGGCACCACCGGGAGGGGAGATGGGTCAGACACAGCCCCCACCGCACCCCCTACTACGGCAACATCAGCCCTGGCCTGTTCCTGGGCACCAGTCCTATTATCTGTAGCACCAGATGGGTGGGCAATCATCCCCAAAGCATCCCTTTCTGGACAAACCGCCCTCCCATCCCTAGACTCTGGCTGTTGTACTATCCCAGACATCCTCTCCTCCCCTCCTGTGACTCTGGATCCACTACCATCCTCAGTGCTCCTACCAGCATTCCTACTACCACCCTCCTCCTCTGCAATCACAGTAGATATGCTACACCCACCCTCATGTAGCCCCTTCCCCTGGACCTCCTTCACACTTTCACGTCCCACCACCTGCATCCCTGTTGACACTAGTACCCCTGAAACAGGAGAAGCCTTCTTCACTCCAACTGCCATTTGACCTCCATGACCTGATGTCACCGATTTTGCCACTGTAACGTCACTAGGCTCCGCCCCCTTCCTAGATGCCGGCACCGCCGCCGATGCCCTGGTGTCCCGTGCTGCCGGAGCAGCTGCAATATCGCGCCCAGACTCTGACACCGCCGCTGATGTCTGCCTGCTCCGGGCATCAGGATTCACCTCTGACAAGGTGATAGCCTGCACCCCCTCCCCGGATGCCTGCGTGCTCCGGAGGGCGGGGTCTATCTCGGAAGATGGCACGCCACCCGCGAGCGTGCAGTCCATGGGAGTCTCAACACCCACCGCAGGTGCCTGACTAAAAACGGATGCCATACCTTTCCCTCCCTGCTCAGCATCCAACACCATTACTGGTACTGGGGTCGGCTGAGCAGGGGGGTCTTTCTCATCCTCCCCCTGGGTGCCGCTGGGAAAGATTCTCTCCCTCTGATCCATTCCCGGGACCACCACAGATGCCGAGTCTGTTTGACCAGAGGGGCTAGGAAAAGGTACAAAACGTGTGCATACGACCTGTAATTGCTTCTTCTTCTTGTTTTTCTTCTGCTTGCCTTTTCCTGATCTTTCTTTGCCCTCCTCAGGTAGGTCGTCCCCAAAAGAAAGATTAGACAGATTAGTAGGGGATTCCATTCTTTTAATTTCTGCCATTAAATAACCACCTTCTCCCTCCCTTTCCTCCTCATCTGAGGAGTAAGAAGCACTCAGCCTTGGGCTAGGCTGCCATGGGGGGATGGGCTGGGAAATCTCCACAGGTGATAGATCTGGGGACGCCCTGCAGGACATCACACCTGGAGACGCCATTACACCTGCCTCATCCTCCTCACTGTCAGACACAGAGGTTACTGCTAACTCCTTCCCAGAGAGGTTCCTCATGCTGTCCAATCTCTCTTGGTTGCTCAGTCTTTCTTTAAATCCACCAGCATTCTGTAAAATGTATTCTTTTCTTGTGAGATGAAGCTTAATGGCCTCTCTCACCTTCCCCATCTCTTCTGATATAGTGTCACGGTCCTTTCTCCTTGTAGCAGTCTCTGCCCGAGCCTTCACAGATTTCAGCTCCATCTGCAGCTTTTTAAGCTTCTGACCGCACGCCTCAAATTCATTAGTACATAGATGAATTCTAGCACTATACTTGTTGGTGGTCTCCCCGGGAAGGCGCTCACCCCACCCCTTGTACTGGATAAGGGAACTGCCACCATCCCGTCCTTGGGAAGACTCACCTTTCTTTCCAGGATGGCCTGCACTCTCCATGGAGTCTTGCTGCATCAGCCTCTGGGATCTTCTTAATCGCTCTCCTCCTGAGACCAGTAACACAACATCATTCCCCGCTGGTCTCACCCGGGGAACGGTGGAGGATGTGCTAGGTTGCACACTCATGGAGGCCCCCTCACCTCTCCAGGGAGAGGGAAAGGGCTCCAGACACGTCTGCTCAGTAGCTCAGCTCTGCTCAGACTGCAAGGCTCCACCTACTCTCCACCTACTCCAGCCCCCTTGTTGCAGTCCTGGGTATAATACATGATGGGAGAGATCTCTGTACTGACCGCTGATATATCTCTACGTAGTTATTAGAGCGCCCCCTCGTTACAATCCTTGGTATTATAGATGGTGGGAGAGATCTCTGTACTGACCACTGATATATTATACATAGTTATTAGAGTGTCCCCTCGTTACAATCCTTGGTATTATAGATGATGGGAGAGATCTCTGTACTGACCACTGATATATTATACATAGTTATTAGAGTGTCCCCTCGTTACAATCCTTGGTATTATAGATGGTGGGAGAGATCTCTGTACTGACCACTGATATATTATACATAGTTATTAGAGCGCCCCCTTGTTACAGTCCTGGGTATAATAGATGATGGGAGAGATCTATGTACTAACCCCTGATATAGTTATGTATAGTCATTAGAGTGCCCCCTTGTTACAGTCCTTGGTATAATAGATGATAGGGGAGATCTCTGTACTGACCCCTGATATTTCTATACATAGTTATTAGAGCACCCTCTTATTACAATCCTGGGTATTAAAAAATGGTGGGAGAGATCTCTGTACTGACCCCTGATAATTCTATACATAGTTACTAGAGCACCCCCATGTAACAGTCCTGGGTGTAATAAGTAAGGGGAGAGATCTCTGTACTGACCCCTGATATATCATACATAGTTATTAGAGTGCCCCCTTGTTACAGCACTGGGTATAATAGATGATGGGAGAGATCTCTGTACTGACCCCTGATATATCTATATATACTTATTAGGGCACCCCCTTGTTTCAGTCCTGAGTATAATAGATGATGGGAGAGATCTCTGTACTGCCCCTTGATATATCTGTGCATAGTTATTAGAGCGCCCTCTTGTTACAGTCCTGGGTATAATACATGATGGGAGAGATCTCTGTACTGACCTCTGATATACCTATACATACTTATTGGAACACCCCTTTGTTTCAGTCCTGAGTATAATAGACGATGGGAGAGATCTCTGTACTGCCCCTTGATATATCTGTGCATAGTTATTAGAGCGCCGTGTTATTACAGTCCTGGGTATAATATATGGAGAGATCTCTGACCACTGATATATTATACGTAGTTACTAGAGCCCCCCCTTGTTACAATCCTTGGTATAATACATGGTGGGAGAGATTTCTGTACTGACTCCTGATACATCTCTACATAGTTTTTAGAGCACCTCCTTGTTACAGTCCTGGGTATAATACATGATGGGAGAGATCTCTGTACTGACCGCTGATATATCTCTACGTAGTTATTAGAGCGCCCCCTCGTTACAATCCTTGGTATTATAGATGGTGGGAGAGATCTCTGTACTGACCACTGATATATTATACATAGTTATTAGAGTGTCCCCTCGTTACAATCCTTAGTATTATAGATGATGGGAGAGATCTCTGTACTGACCCCTGATATATTATACATAGTTATTAGAGCGCCCCCTTGTTACAATCCTTGGTATTATAGATGATGGGAGAGATCTCTGTACTGACCCCTGATATATCATACATAGTCATTAGAGCGCCCCCTTGTTACAGCACTGGGTATAATAGATGATGGGAGAGATCTCTGTACTGACCCCTGATATATCTATACATACTTATTAGAGCACCTCCTTGTTTCAGTCCTGAATTTAATAGATGATGGGGGAGATCTCTGTACTGCCCCTTGATATATCTGTGCATAGTTATTAGAGCGCCCTCTTATTACAGTCCTGGGTATTAAAAAATGGTTGGAGAGATCTCTGTACTGACCCCTGATAATTCTATACATAGTTACTAGAGCACCCCATGTAACAGTCCTGGGTGTAATAAGTAAGGGGAGAGATCTCTGTACTGACCCCTTATATATTATACATAGTTATTACAAAATTTATCTTTTTTGTACACTAATTACCCCCAGTTTTGATAGCCTCTCTGGGTATTGTAGTCCTCACATTCAATTTATTACTTTAGTTGCCCCCTTTGTACCCGTTCTAATATGTCCTTCTTGAGTAACGGTTCCCAAAAGTGTCCACAATATTCCATGTGTGGTCTGACCAGTGACTTGTAAAGAGGAAGAACAATATTCTCGTCATGCGCCCCTAGACCTCTTCTGATGCCCCCCAGGATCCTATCTGCCTTGGCAGCAGCTGCCTGGCACTGGTTGCTCCTGTTAAGCTTACAGTTATAACCCCCAAGTTCTTCTCCATGTCGGGGTCCCCAGTGGTTTCCCATTAGTGTGTAATGGTGACATGTATTAACTGCCGTGTGCAGACCCTTACATGTATCAGTGTTACCCCTCAGCTGACACTTATCTGCCCCCAACTTATCCAGATTCATATGTATCCTCATTCTTTTCTCTTTTGTGTGAATTTATTTATAGTTTTGTATCATCTGCAAATATTGTTATTTTACTGCACAATCCTTTTACCAGGTCATTAATAGATAATTTAAAAAGAAAAGGGCTCAATATTACCACCTGTGCTTCATCACTAGTAACTGTGACCGCACAAATACTGTGCCCTGTGTTCCCCACTAGTAATGGTGACCCCCTCCAATTCTGTCCCTTCTGGTACCTCCCTAGTATCGGTGCCCCCTCGAATATTGCCCCCTGTGTTAACCCACTAGTTACAGTGACCTCTCCAGTACCTAACTAGTAATGGTGACCCCGCAAGCTAAACATTCCCAGATCCTTTAACCGTTCCTCATAGGACATGATTTGCAGACCGCTCACCATCTTGGTAATTCTTCTCCAGTTTCTTAATTACTTTTTTAAAGCGGGGTGCCCAAAACTGGACACAGTATTCTAGAAGAGGTCTGACTAAGGAAGAGTAGAGGGGGATAATAACCTCACGTGATCTAGACTCTATGCTTCTCCTAATACATCCCAGAATTGGGTTTGCCTTTCTGGCTGCTGCATCACATTGTTGACTCATGTTCAGTCTATGATCTATTAGTATACCCAAGTCTTTTTCACATGTGCTGCTGCTTAGCCCAATTCCTCCCATTCTGTATGCGCTTTCTTCATTTTTCTTGCCCAGATGTAGGACTTTGCATTCCTCCTTGTTAAATGCCATTCTGTTAGTCGCTGCCCACTGTTCAAGCTTTTCTAGATCTTTTTGAATCCTCTCTCTCCCTAGTGTTAGCTATCCCTCGTAGCTTTGTGTCGTCTGCAAATTTGATCAGTTTCCCACAATTCCCTCCTCCAGATCATTTATAACAATGTTGACCAACACTGGGCCCAGGACAGAGCCTTGTGATCCCCACTTGATACATTCTTCCACTTGGATGTGCAGCCATTTATGACCACTCTTTGAGTACAATCACTCAGCCAGTTGCGACACCATCTAACAGTTGCCTTGTCAATCCCAGATTTGGTCATTTTTTCAATAAGTATAGTATGAGATACTTTGTCAAATGCTTTACTAAGGTCAAGATATACTATATCCACTACATTTTCTTGATCAACCCAGTCAGTGATTCCTGCATAGGACGAATAAGATTCATCTGGCATGACTTGTTTGTTACAAACCCATGCTGGCTCTGGTTAATTACTCCATTTTTATCCAAGTACTTGCATACATGCTGTTTAGTAATTTGTTCAAAGATCTTTCCTGGTATAGAAGTCAGGCTCACAGGCCTGTAGTTTCCTGGATCCAACTTCTTCCGTTTTTCGAAGATAGGGATAACATTTGCCCTTTTCCAATCTTCTGGGACTTCTCCGGATCTCCATGAGTTTCCAAAGATTCCGGCGAGTGGTTCAGCAATGACCTCTGCTGCTTCCTTTAGTATCCTAGGATGTAATTCCTCTGGACCTTGAGACTTGAATTCAAGTAAGTTAGTTAAGTGTTCCCTCACCATCTCTCTGCTTACAGATAGCCTGGAGTCTTTTATTCCCCCAATTGCACAGGGAAGATCGGCTGATGTTCCATCTACTTTCTGGGAGAAAACAGATACAAAATAGGAATTCAAAAGTTCGGCTTTCTTAATCAATTCAACATTTTCATCTTGTAAACATCCAATAGCATCTTTGACTTTTTTGTTTTTGACCCCCGAAATCCTTTTTTATTACTTTTATGTTACAAGCCTCAATTCATTATTAGCTTTAGCTTTTCTGACACTTGCCCTATAGTTTCTGCAGACCGCATTATATTCTTCTTTAGATATTCCCCCTCTTCCCATTTGATAAACATCCATCCTGGTCCCTTAAAAGCTTCCCATTCTTCCTTCTTTTAGGGATTGCTAACGATTGTGCTTTTAGAATCTCATTTCACAATATTTCCCAACCTTCTTGGACATTTCTGTCCCTAAGCACATCCCGCCATTGGATTCTTCCTCTTTCTGAGTTCATTAAAATCTGCCTTTCTGAAATGCAACCTTGAGGTCTGAGTCTTCTCAGGTCTTCCTCCCCTTGTTATCCAACATCCAAGGATATCATGATCCCTGCCTCCTAAGGTCCTGGCCACCCTTACTTCCTCATCCATTTCCCCCTGTTGGTAAGAATTAGGTCCAAGATAGCAGATCCCCTTGTTTTCTCTTCTGCCTTCTGGAAGATAAAGTTGTCAGTAAGAGTGGAAAAGAATCTGTTGGATCCATTTCTTTTATCTAAGAGATTCAGGTAAATGTCTGGATGGGTAAAATCTTCCATAATCACTATGTCATGCTTTTTGGAGACCTTGGCCATCTGATGTAGAAAGAGTTCCTCCATATCTTCTGCTGGTCCAGGAGGCCTATAGTAAACGGCTACAATGGTGTCCTTTCTGTTGTTCTCTTCTTGTATTCTTACCCAAACAGTTTCTACAGAACTCCCAGCTCTGAAGCTTGAATCTCTGTGGTGATAAATGTTCTCCTAACATACAACACAACACCTCCTCACCTTTTTATTAGGTCTGTTTCTTATAAATAAGTTGTATCCTACAAGCCTTGTATCCAACCATGTGTATCATCCCACCAAGTTTCCGTGATGCCTATGACATCATATTTCTCTTCCTGTGTTAGGAGCTCCAGTTCTCCCTGTTTGTTTCCCATGCTCTGTGAATTTGTGTAGAAACATGTTAGTTTGTGATCGGGGTCTCTTGTTCCTCTACTTGCCTTCTGATTTTTTTTTCTTTGTTCTTTCTTTCCACTTCTAATAGCTAGGGTCTCAAATGTATTAATTAGCTGTATATTTTTGCCTTTCACTTCCCTTCCCATGTTGTTCTAGTGTAAAGCTCTCCTAATGAGTGAAACAAGGCCCCCACCAAATATATGCTTACCTGTATGTAAGGTACAACCTGTCTCTAGCAAGCAGTTCATCATATAGGTAATTCACTCCATGGTCTAGAAATCCAAATCTTTGCTGATGACACTATCGACGTAGCCAGTTGTTCACCTCTAGAATCCTGTTCCATCTCCTTATTCCATGGCCATCCACTGGGGGGGATTGATGAGAAGACCACCTGAGCTCCTAGTTCGTTCACCGTCTTTCCAAGGTCTTCAGAGTCTCCACAGATAGTTGCAAGGTCCTTTTTTGCAGTGTCATTTGTCCCTACATGTATTAGTAGGAATGGGTGGTGTTCTGTAGGACTGAAGAGTCTTGACAGCCTATCAGACACATCTGTGATTTGTGCACCTGGAAGATAGCACACCTCTCGTGAGGCATCAGGTTTACCGACAGCGGCCTCTGTCAATCTCAGTAGGGAATCCCCCACAACCACCACTCTCCTTTTCTTCTTCTCAACAACACTTCTTTATCTCCATTCAAGAGTACTCTGTGGGCTTACTACACAGTTCATCGTGGCTAGGGTCACCTCTTGCCACGCCTCTTTCTCCTCTGCTCTTTGTGGGTAGAGTCATTTCCTGCTGTACCTCTTTCTCCTCTGCTCTTTGTGGGTAGAGTCATTTCTTGCTGTACCTCTTCCTCTTCTCCTCTTTGTGGGTAGAGTAATTTCTTGCTGTACCTCTTTCTCCTCTGTTCTTTGTGGGTAGAGTCATTTCTTGTTGTACCTCTTTCTCCTCTGCTCTTTGTGGCTAGAGTAATTTCTTGCTGTACCTCTTTCTCCTCTGTTCTTTGTGGGTAGAGTCATTTCTTGTTGTACCTTTTTCTCCTCTGCTCTGCTCTTTGTGGGTAGAGTCATTTCTTGCTGCACCTCTTTCTTCTCTGCTCTTTGTGGGTAGAGTCATTTCTTGTTGTACCTCTTTCTCCTCTGCTCTTTGTGGCTAGAGTAATTTCTTGCTGTACCTCTTTCTCCTCTGTTCTTTGTGGGTAGAGTCATTTCTTGTTGTACCTTTTTCTCCTCTGCTCTTTGTGGGTAGAGTCATTTCTTCCTGTACCTCTTTCTCCTCTGCTCTTTGTGGGTACAGTCATTTCTTGCTGTACCTCTTTCTCCTCTTCTCTCTGTGGGTAGAGTCATTTCTTGCTGTACCTCTTTCTCCTTTGCTCTTTGTGGGTAGAGTCATTTATTGCTGCACCTCTTTCTCCTCTGTTCTTTGTGGGTAGAGTCATTTCTTGTTGTACCTCTTTCTCCTCTGCTCTTTGTGGCTAGAGTAATTTCTTGCTGTACCTCTTTCTCCTCTGTTCTTTGTGGGTAGAGTCATTTCTTGCTGGACCTCTTTCTCCTCTCCTCTGCTCTTTGTGGGTAGAGTCATTTCTTGCTGGACCTCTGTCTCCTCTGGTCTTTGTGGGTAGAGTCATTTCTTGCTGTACCTCTTTCTCCTCTGCTCTGCTCTTTGTGGGTAGAGTCATTTCTTGTTGTACCTTTTTCTCCTCTGCTCTGCTCTTTGTGGGTAGAGTCATTTCTTGCTGTACCTCTTTCTCCTTTGCTCTTTGTGGGTAGAGTCATTTCTTGCTGTACCTCTTTCTCCTTTGCTCTTTGTGGGTAGAGTCATTTCTTGCTGCACCTCTTTCTCCTCTGCTCTTTGTGGGTAGAGTCGCCTCTTGCTGTGCCCCTTTCTCCTTTGCTCTTTGTGAGTAGAGTCGCCTCTTGCTGTGCCCCTTTCTCCTCTGCTCTTTGTGGGTAGAGTCACCTCTTGCTATGCCCCTTTCTCCGTTGCTCTTTGTGGGTAGAGTCATTTCTTGCTGTACCTCTTTCTCCGTTGCTCTTTGTGGGTAGAGTTGCCTCTTGCTGTGCCCCTTTCTCCTCTGTTCTTTGTGGGTAGAGTCGCCTCTTGCTGTGCCCCTTTCCCATGTTGCTCTTTGTGGGTAGAGTCATTTCTTGCTGTACCTCTTTCTCCGTTGCTCTTTGTGGGTAGAGTTGCCTCTTGCTGTGCCCCTTTCTCCTCTGCTCTTTGTGGGTAGAGTTGCCTCTTGCTGTGTCCCTTTCTCCGTTGCTCTTTGTGGGTAGAGTCGCCTCTTGCTGTGCCCCTTTCTCCTCTGCTCTTTGTGGGTAGAGTTGCCTCTTGCTGTGCCCCTTTCTCCGTTGTTCTTTTGTGGGTAGAGTTGCCTCTTGCTGTGCCCCTTTCTCCTCTGCTCTTTTGTGGGTAGAGTCGCCTCTTGCTGTGCCCCTTTCTCCTCTGCTCTTTGTGGGTAGAGTTGCCTCTTGCTGTGCCCCTTTCTCCGTTGTTCTTTGTGGGTAGAGTTGCCTCTTGCTGTGCCCCTTTCTCCTCTGCTCTTTTGTGGGTAGAGTTGCCTCTTGCTGTGCCCCTTTCTCTGTTGCTCTTTGTGGGTAGAGTTGCCTCTTGCTGTGCCCCTTTCTCCTCTGCTCTTTTGTGGGTAGAGTCGCCTCTTGCTGTGCCCCTTTCTCCTCTATCTCTCTGCTTGCCCCCATCCCCCCTCAGGCCCTAAAGAATCGTTATTGTTTAACTATGAAAAAACTTTCACTTGTAAACTTTCTAAATGACTCAGCGATTTGCTGCCTCTCCTTCCACTTCTAATACTGCAAACAAGTTACACAATCACCGCAGCAGATCAGCTCACTTTAATGCCTTACAGGGGCCAAGTTATACAATTACACCCAATCCACAGGATCAGGGAAAGGTTTATGATTGTGGAAGTGCAACCACAGGAACCCCACCGATCTCGAAGGTCCCCTAGCGGTAACTTTGTATCTTGGCACAAAACCCCCTTCGAAGCTTATTGCTTCTACGATGAACTTTCTGATATACTTTGGGGGATTTGCTGCTGCAGAACTGCTGGAAATCTTAATTTCTTGTGCCGCGCTGGCCAACACTTGGAAGTGTGTGTGGCTCAGCAGGAGGGGCTTGGCCTAAAGCTTCAGACAGATTAATTACTACTAATGTCAGAAAATGGCGCAATTTTTATTTTTTTTAAATCTAGTCAACTAAGTTATCAAGATAGTTACTAAATAGGTCGAGCGATGTGCAGCGGCTACAGGCGTGCCGCGGAGAAACGCTTGGCTTAATCTGAGTAGAAGAAGTATACGGGCACCCTAACGCATATATACTGTCGTAACTGCTCCGCATCGAACAGAGAACACAATGTGCAGAAATAAGTAGATTTACGCAGAAAACAGCCAAAGAAGTTATAATCAGGACTATTTGTAAAATCACCTCTTTTGTTTTAGATGCATTGGAGCGTGCGCACATGCCTGACAGCGAGCCAGAAGTGACAGAGCTGACACAGCGATTCTAGCCACCGCAGTAATAAGTCATATTACCATCCCCCTCTCGTGGGGACAAATAGTTCGCTGCACCTAGTTAACCAATCAATATCTTGCCCCAGGGGGCGGTCGTTTGCAGCGAGACCTACGCCACCCCTGGCAGTCTTCAAATATTAATGAGGAGGGTGAGGTGACCTTCAGGCGCTGCGGCAGAGTCAGATGGTAATGTGGCAGATCTCAGCGGCGTTACAGAAATGGTGAAGAGTATATTTGATGTTGACACTCCGGCTGCTGCGTCCCATGATGACAGCTAGAAATAGCGGCGAGGGAAGAAAACTACCGCAGAACATAAAGGGCAGAAAGCACGCTCGTCGCTGCGAAGAATAGTTGCGCATGAACTGGGATTTTTTTGGTTTTTTTCAAGCTATTCAAACTCCACCTTAGTGCGCAAAAGATGGGAAAAACAGAGGGGAAGGAGGCCATAAGAAACACGAACAGCCCCTAAAAAAAGAAGCAGTCACATGGCTGCGCCAACAAAAAAAGGGAAAGAATTAAGACTCGCAGCAGACGAGGACAAAACAAACGCAAGTAGCAAACTGAAGAATTGCTGCACTTGAAATGGTAAAACAAAATCAAAATTGCATCAAAATCACAGCAAAAAAAAGGCTTTTGCTTTTTTAAAATATTCTCACCAAAAATAACCCGTTTCAGTTGCGAACGCCCCGCCCACTCTGGGGTCCGCAGTAAATGTTATCCGCTGGAAGTGGGAATACTTTTCTCTAAAAAATCTTACTGATATAATGGAGTAAAACGCGTCTCGTTTTTCAAACCTGCTGATAAGATTGCGGCTGGTTGTCCGTAGCAACCGCTGAAATAACTTTATTGTTCAAAATAAGAGATAGTGTTCCAGATTGCTGTGAAACACGATTAATGGGAGAAGCGCAAAAAGCAATTAAATTGGTTAGCCAAGTCAGTGCTCTATTCAGGAAGTACAGCGCCAGTTAAAGAGGATTAAAAATCGATAAATCACTGGGCCCAGATGGGATACATCCAAGGGAACTGAGTGATGGGATAGACAGACCGCTATTTCTTATATTTATGGACACTATCAAGACCAGGGTTGTACCGCTGGATTGGTGCATTGCCAATATGGTCCCAATATCCAAAAAGGGTTCCAGAAGGGAGCCTGGTAACTACAGGCCGGTAAGTCTCACTTCAGTAACTGGAAAAATATTGGAGGGGTTTCTGAGAGACGCCATCGATGAGTACCTCAAGGACAACAATGGAATAACTCCTCACCAGCATGGATTCATGAAGGGTCGCTCATGTCAGACAAACCTGATCAGTTTCTACGATGAAGTAAGCTCTAGGCTGGACCAGGGAGAGTCTATTGATCTCGTATATCTGGACTTCTCTAAAGCATTTGACACCATGCCACATAATAGGCTGATATATAAAATGAGGCAGCTCGGACTGGGCGAAAACGTGTGTAATTGGGTAAAGAAGTGTCTCAGAGATAGAAAGCAGAGGGTGGTAATAAATGGTTCATACTCTGATTGGGCCCCCGTTACTAGTGGAGGGCCACAGGGTTCAGTATTAGGCACCATTATGTTCAATATATTTATCAACAATCTGATAGAGGGGCTGCACAGCAAAATATCAATATCAATATTTGTAGATGATACAAAATTATACAAGTCAATTAATATAACGGAGGACAATGTGCGGCTACAAACGGACCGAGATAAGCCGGGGAGGGGGGGGAGGGGGGATGGTGAATGGAAGTCAATGTGGATAAATGTAAGGTTCTGCACATGGGCAGGAGAAACGGATGTCACCAATATTCACTTAATGGGGTACTGCTAGGGAAAAGACCTGGGGGTACTAGTGGACTGTAGACTAAACTGGAGCAACCAATGCCAGTCAGCTACTGCAAAAGCTAATAAAGTCTTGGGGTGCAGTAAAAGAGGTATAGGGGCGAGGGACGAGAACATTATCCCCCCACTATATAAGGCACTTGTCAGGCCTCACATGGAATACTGCGTACAGTTCTGGACTCCGGTGCTCAGGAAGGATGTTACAGTACTGGAGGGGTACAAAGAAGGGCAACTAAACTAATACATGGAATGACGGGACTGGAATACCCAGAGAGGCACCAAAACTGGGATTATTCACCCCGGAAAAAAGACGGCTAAGAGGCGACCAAATAACTCTGTATAAATCCATGAGGGGAGGATACAAGGATCTCTCCATGATCTGTTTATACCCAGGACTGCGACGGTAATGAGAGGGCATCTGCTACGTCTAGAGGAAAACAGGTTTCATCACCAACATAGAAAAGGGTTCTTTACTGTAAGAGCAGTGAGACTGTGGAACTCTCTGCCTGAGGACGTGGTGATGGCAGGATCCATAGAGGAGTTTAAGAGGGGACTAGATGTCTCTTTATGATATTACAGGATATAGACATTAGGTGACCAGCGGGGTTGGTGATCCAGGGCTTGCAGTCAGGTAGGTACTATCAGAGGTTGATCCAGGGATTATTCTGACTGCCATTAGGGAGTCGGGAAGGTTGCCTTCCTCTGGACCAACAAGGGGGGGGGGTTGAAACAGGCTGAACTAGATGGACATTGTCTTCATTCAGCCCAACATACTATGTTACTATGTACAATACCCAGAATACCCCTCTGTAGTGCCAAGATATTTTTACTATGTTCTCTACTGTCAGTGATGAAAATAATCCGTTAAACCGTAACCATCACATTTCTCTCTTCTTCCCTCAGAGATACGGCTACGGCGGATGGGTCCAGATGGAACATTCCAGAGAGGTTGGATATTTTCTCCTATTCTAATGTGAATGTCCGTTGAGCCTCGCAGTCTGCAGGACGCTTTCTTTTTAGACGTGCTTTAATCTGAAGAGCAGCGGTGGCCCCTCATGTCATAAGGGGTCCCACCGCTCTGCATCCGCAGCCTCGCCTACTTTCTCTTGTTTATATTCACCCCCGTTTTTGGCTCATGCTGCAGTGAATCTGTCAAGTGGGCGGTCCGCATTGCTCATTGTTAATTGCATCTGATGTCACAAATTGACAGTGATTGGGGAGAACCAATGAACATGTCAGTATGGACAAAAGTAAGACATCATTGGAGGCAGCAGAGCCGTGGGACCCCCACTGACAGGTGGGATACTACAGATCCATACTCATAGCAATGGCGTTCAGGCTCCAGCTACACGCTCAGTCACACGGCTGTATGCCGCCTACCGTCTGTGACTACGCAGCACATTCATGGACCGAAACACTGTATATTCTATGGCTGCAGGTCTTATTGTGTCCTACAGGGCACCGCGGCTGCCCGCCTACAGGGCACCGCGGCTGCCCGCCTACAGGGCACCGCGGCTGCCCGCCTACAGGGTACCACGGCCGCTTGCCTACAGGGCACCGCGGCCGCCCTCCTACAGGGCACCGCGGCCGCCCTCCTACAGGGTACCGCGGCCGTCCACCTACAGGGTACCGCGGCCACCCAGCTACAGAATAACGTGCACCACTCTTCTATAGAATTTTACCCACAAAAAACAGAGTTCTAACAGCGGCAGTGCAGGCCAATCCCTGCGAGAGCACAGAAGAACAATGCTGCATGCCGGAAGGCAGCAGCCGGACCGCAAGATCCAAGAGATCCAGTCCCAAATAGATCCACGGGGCAGAAACTGGAGTGCAAGTAAGGGAGGAGGAGGAGGAGCAGGATGGGCATAGTGGCTGGCATTCCACACTTCAGCGGGATTGGCGTAGTGGCTGGCATGCCACATACAGCTGTCAGTAAGAAGCTCCTGGAAACATGTTGTGCCGCACCGCCGGTACTCAGATCACTCTCCCTTTCCTTTGCTCCTTAGTAGCGGTATTAATAGGTAACGAGGGGCCGGTTTATTTAGGCCGGCCCATTAGGTAAAAGCATAGTCTATTTTCGTAGCGCCCATTTGGGGAGTACAGCGCTGTACAGCACAAGGGCCTCCGCCATCTGCTGAGTGTGTGTGAATGTTGTTGGGTTACCCATTGTTTGTGGTCACGTGGGCCACAGGGCTTTAGTAAAATTTGGTTTGTTCCTGTACTGGTGTCGGAGACGTTTTCCTTGTCCGTGACTTCGCTGTATCCTGGGGAGCCCACCCCGGTACACGGCTTACAATTGTGCCTATTTCTGTCCGTTATTATATTACTTCCCCATTGGTTTCTCATTTGCCCCTTAGGCTCCATGGGCGGCCAACATTTGGTTCTGCACTTGTTCCTCATGGCCGCGGACGTGCGCTCCAGGCATTTGTTGTGTTGGGGCCCATTGTGCCTATTTCTGTCTGTTGTTATATTACTTCTATCAGATACTTTGTTTCCACGGGTGGCTCTCCTTCTGCGCGGTCTGAGGAGGCATGGGGGCGGCATCCTTGTAGAGCTGGGAGGCTGAGCACCACAAGGGCCTCACATCACGCTGCTGGCGCAGATACTTCAGCTTCCCGGTGTTCTTCTGGTTGTTCCCCATATGGTACACGGCCATTACTAATAGTGCAAAGTATATACATGGAGTAGATAGAATGTAACAACATCAGCGTAATATGATGGAGATACACAGGGGTAGCTGTTTGTGGCTGGTGAGATATGATTGCTGACAGGTCAGCTGGAGATATAGATATTGTGTATATATATATATATATATTGCAGACACTCAGTCTGACATTGAGCCAGAGCCATGCAAGGATCAAACCTGCGGCCTTCAGGTCATGAGGGAGAGCGTGGGACTGCATGCTGCTGCCTCAGCACTCTGCACCACACAAGGCTCTTTGCATGAGGGCCACACTTGGGACTGCAATAACCTGGCATGTGTTGCACATAGTCATAGTGGACTTTTAGGTGCCGAGCAGCTCATGGCCCCTGCAGACAGCTGTGTTTAACAAGTAGGTGTGTTTTTTTAATTGTGGTGTCACATGATTGGTGGAGGGTGGATATAAATGTATGTGCTTACATATGCCTATATATGCCTGGCACAGACTGGAGTGCCCAGCCGAAACATCGCAGGTGACTGATGTCCAGAAGTAGGGGCAATGATACATATCCCCCAAGGGGGAAGGTAGTAGAGCTTCTACTGAAGGGCACTTGACATCTTTGCCCTGATCCATCCCTATGGTATGTCTGACTTTGACATCAGCTTTGTTCTCCAGGAGGGTCTAGAACTCTTTCGGGGGAAGTATGAGCTGATGAATAACGAGCCCGGCTGGAGAGACTTTGCCATCCAGGTGCTGTCTCGCCAGAACGAGATCAAGAAGGTGACCCTTTTGACCTGTAATGAGTCACTTTCTTGCTTTGGCATTATGACGTGGTTCAGTCGTTACGGAGAGGTGACAAACATACCCAAGAGGAACAGGGATGAGCACGGCATATGGTCCGGGGCCTGGACGTTTATGGTTAAGCTGAAGCGTTCAGGTAACTCAGTGGCTCACATACCTCGTGGCTACCTTCAGTCAACATGAAATGTTGGAGATTCCTCCTCAGGCCTTGATACAGGTGGTACCTGTCCAGGCATCTGAGGTTGGAGAGCTCTCGGAAGAACCTCGCCGCCCTCCTCTTGAACATCTCCCACCAATCTGACTTAGGCTACATGCACATGGGCGGGCATGCGGAATCCAACCCTGGCAGGAAACTGTAGGATGTCAGTGAATAGTAAAGTGGTCACTGGACTGATCGATAGTACAGGATCCCTGAATCGATCCAGATCAGGGATTCTGGAGGTCGTCAGATCCTACTACTCGCAACTCTTGGGAAAGAGGGATCTAGATTCGGAAGGGATGTCGGCTTTCCTGGCTGAAACTGTCCCTGAGCCGGGGGTAGACACCTCTCTTGATGTTTTGACAGAAGAGATCAGAGTAGAGGAAGTTAGACTGGCGATTGACAGGCTCTGGCTCAAAAAATCGCCAAGACCGCATGGCCTAACATCTCAGTATTATAAGTGTTACAGCCTGTTAGTCGTGACAACATCGTGGCATGGTGGCTTCAACACAGGCAAAGACCTGTTGCCTTGATTAAGCAGGCCAGGGTTAATGCACCATGTGCAGAGTCTGCTGGTGCTGTCTGCCTTTGCGGCATGGATGCATACTGGATTAGTCATGCCTGGGAGTAGGGTGGAGGTGCGGTTTTCTATTTTACTCTGGACATTTTTCAGGTGCAGAATGGCTATATATTCTCACCCCTACTGGTGATCAGCGCTGCTTATTCTGTTCCATAGTGGAGAATTTGGAGTTTGGAGCAGCACTCTGCTGGGTGTTTTTCTACTTGCAGATATGTTGCTGCGGGTTCTTTTTCAGTTGTATTGTTCATTTTCATTTCTGTTTTTGCTTTGCGTGCCGGTTCATCTCTCCAGGGGTTCCTATGGGGACAATCAGGGCCCAGAAAGAAGACTGTGGGGCCACCTTTTATCGAGACGATGCCCCGGTTTAGGCAGGAACCCCTCACCTCTGTGCTAGGTTAGGGCCAGGCTTCCTTCCCTCTCCGTGGAGTGGTGCTACCGTCCCGCATAGCATGGTATGTGGCTTTTTCCTACTGTGTGCACGTTCCCTGTTGCCGTGCTGAGTGTAGAACTATTGTGTCACATGGGCTTTACATCTGGGCTATTTATTTCAGTTGTGGTGCGCACTGCGCTCCGGTGCAACATCAGGAGGGGTGAGAGTACACCCCTCGCCAACCACATGCACCAGAAACATGAGGGTGATGAGTACAACATCATCTTTCAGGGCATTAAGATGATACGCACACATGGCAGAAGAGGTCATGTCGATAGAAAGGTCTTGCAAAAAGAGGCCCTTTGGATATGGTCTAATAAAGTTTACATCCTTGATCTTTAGTGGAGGAGGGGTCGACATCATCATCAAAAGTCCCTCATTTATAAGAGTGGACCATATTGACACCCTCCACTTGTCCTCTTTGGACGCAAATTCTTATCCGCCAGTCATCAAATAGGGGAGAACCAGCAATTAATTTCTCCCCCCATTTCGGTCGGCCTATGGATGTATATGTCTTGTTGTAGATGTTCTTTGTCTTGTGTGACTATGAGGCGCATTATTTTAAGTATCTAATAAAAGTTGATTTTTAAGGGACAATACAGTGACAGTTCTTCTGATTCTCCATTGATCCCTCCGCCTCGCTGATTTGCTCTCCGATGCATGAGTCTATCTTCTAAAGTAGTTGTGAACATCACCCTGCGTCCGTACTAAGCGTGGTGCTCATGAGCCACACGGACGGGACAATAAGGATCTCTTCAGTCCCCTCTTTACTGAGGTATTTAAGGGGAACAGCTGCACTTTATTTCTAGTTAGCCTAGTGGTCAGGTTCCACATCTGGAGTGCACGGTGTTTAATCTCGACGGAACTGAAAGTCCTCCCCGTGGATACGGTATGTAGGAACATCCTGGGTGACCTGGTGAAGGTACGTTCTTTGGAGTATGAGGCTGGGCACATCTAAGGCTTCTCTCCTATGGAGAGGGCTTGTTTTTCATAAATTCCTAAAGTAGGGAGAGAGCGGAGATGGAAGAGAGAGAGAGTAAGGACAGGGTAGGGGGAGAGAGGAGGAACAGGGTAGGGGGAGAGGGGAGGGACAGGGTAGGGGGAGAGGGGAGGGATAAGGTAGGGGGAGAGGGGAGGGATAAGGTAGAGGGAGAGGGGAGGGATAAGGTAGGGGGAGAGAGGAGCGATAAGGTAGGGAGAGGGAGGAGGGATAAGCTAGGGGGAGGGATAAGGTAGGGGGAGGGATAAGGTAAGGGGAGAGAGGAGGGATAAGGTAGAGGGAGAGGGGAGGGATAAGGTAGGGGGAGAGAGGAGGGATAAGGTAGGGGGAGGGAGGAGGGATAAGCTAGGGGGAGGGATAAGGTAGGGGGAGGGATAAGGTAGGGGGAGAGAGGAGGGATAAGGTAGGGGGAGAGGGGAGGGACAAGGTAGGGGGAGAGAGAAGGGACAGGGTAGGGGTAGAGAGGAGGGACAGGGTAGGGGGGAGAGGAGGGATAGGGCAGGGACAGTTTCTATGAAGGGTCAGACTGAGGGGCAGACTAAGGACAGTCTAGACCTTATTTTTTTTTTAATTCAAGGGATAGTACATTGTGATGTCTGTGCCCGGCTTATCACCTCCAATCCCGGTGGGGGGCTGTGAGGGCACCATGAAGCTTTTTGTTTTGATTTGGGCAAAATGGAATGAAGTAGGGCTGCAGGAGAGCTGACCTTAGGCTTTCGGGTTCTGTATATAGTATATATTATGTATGTTGGTTATTGGAGTTTTTTATGTGTTTGTTTATATTTATATATTCCAGTTTGGGGTGGTAGGTAGGTTGGGTGGGGAGTTGGGGGGAGTGGGATTCATGCTTTTAGCTGTAGCCTGGCACATCCTGAACATTGGACTCTGGGCATGGAATGGTGGAGTGGGCATGGCCCCCGGCTGCTTTGGGGATCCAAAAGAAATGCTAAAATTAAAAGAAAAAGTAACTTATAGTAAAACATGGCGCCGCGCTGCTCGGGGCCACAAGTAGCACTAGTACATGCGTGCAGTGCCATAGAATCTTATTCCTAATGCTACGCGTTTCGGCACTTAAAACAAATGTGCCTTTGTCAAGCATACATCCAAAATACAACAATGACAGGCATTTAAATAAAACCCTCCCATGTGGGCGTCCATCATGTGCTGCAGCCAGAGCATTATAACATATAATCTACATTCATTAGATAAGTGGAATATAAAATGTGACCTAATATAGAAGGACACATTCATGAAAATGGCGGAATATCTGTGTCGGTGCGTGTGGATGAAGGATACATTGTTATTGGATGGATATTATTCTCTCCAGACACCACTGGATTGGAGACAAAGGACATCTCTACATGCTAACCAGGATGTAGGGTGCCGGTGGGATATCCCTCGCCAGGGTTAACCCACCAAGTGCCGGGTGAGTAACCTTCTCACTATTTGATTCTGATCTTCCTATATACACATTATAGGTAGTTTGGTTCTGCGCCTCTTGGCTTAGGCCGGCCTCATAAGACCAGATTTTTACTGCAGACTCCGGAGTCGGCGTCCGCACGGAGGATCCGCAGCACAGAGCGTGCACTGACAGGTACGTGCCGTCGAATGGCTTTTTTCTTCACACTCGTGGAAATGGATACGAATTCTGCAAGCGGGAAAAATTGCAGCATGCCCTGTTTTCGTGTGCTGTCCGGCACGAATGGCTTCCATTGAAGTCGATGGAAGCGGTCTGACCCATGGCGGGTCTCAAATGAACTTTGCAGGCAGGTCGTGGATTACTCATCATCACCTAGCGACGGTGCGGGGAAAAAAACCTGTACTGGGCGTGACCGAGGGCAGTTCGTCGCGACTATCTGTAGTACAGATGAAAAGAGACAGACAGGTGTGTTGGGAATCCGAGCCGTTGGTGCGCAGCCGGCCTCAGCCTTTTTGTTCGTATGTTCTGTTTAGTTATTTATGGTGGTATTGTTATTGCTTGATGCGTGCTCTTTCCGTGTGGTTCAGCTGGACCTGAAGTTTTAGCGTGTGAGAGTGTGCGTGCGCGTCCCCGGAGATGGACAGTAACAAGGATGCGATTCCTCTGCATTATAGATTTTAGTACAAACTGTATAAAAATACAAGGTTCTTAGTACACGATCTGATCAAATCTGTAGGCCCATCCGCCACGTCAAGGCGAAGCCTAATGGATGGGTACCCAGCTCTATAAACACCTCTCTTTAGGCTAAAATGCCTTCACATGAATGCGAAAGCTGGGTCCTGGCTATATACTATCACTGAACCACCGGGGACAGATGGGAAAGTGGAGTGCAGGTCAGAAGTGCAGGCAGCCGCTCCGACACAAATGCATCGCAAGAAGACCTCCAACAACTAAGTGGGGTGTGACAGACGACAATAAGCCGTGAAATGAGTCTTTAATGGATCGGGTGGCAGCTTTGCTGTGTACAGATGTGTTAGCATTCTTATTATTGTTAACATTTGGTATTTTTGTTCTCTTTCCTACTTTTCTAAAAATTTCCATAAGATGTAACTCATGCTGGGCATACGGAAGGTAGAATCATAGAATAGTGGTGTTGGAAGGGACCCCCAGGGTCATGGGGACCTCCGGGGTCATCGGGTCCAACCCCCTGCTCAGTGCAGGATCACTAAATCATCCCACACAGATGTCTGTCCGGCCTCTGAACACTTCCATTGAAGGAGAACTCCCACCTCCTGTGGTAACCTGTTCCGCTCATTGATCCCCCCCCCCCCCCCCCACTGTCTAATATCTAATCTGTGTCTCCTCCCTTTCAGTTTCCTCCCATTGCTTCTAGTCTTTCCTTGTACGGATGTGAATAGGGCTGATCCCTCTGCACTGTGACAGCCCTTCAGATATTTGTAGACGGCTATTAAGTCTCCTCTCTGCCTTCTCTTCTGCTAAACATTCCCAGATCCTTTAACCGATCCTCATAGGACATGATTTGCAGACCGCTCACCATCTTGGTAACTCTTCTCTGAGCTTGCTCCAGTTTGTCTATGTCTTCTTTAAAGTGGGGTGCCCAGAACTGGCCCCAGTATTCCAGATGAGGTCTGACTAAGGAAGAGTAGAGGGGGATAATGACCTCACGTGATCTAGACTCTATGCTTCTCTTAATACATCCCAGAACTGTGTTCGCCTTTTTGGCTGCTGCATCACATTGTTGGCTCATGTTCAGTCTATGATCTAGTAGTATACCCAAGTCTTTTTCACATGTGCTGCTGCTTAGCCCAATTCCTCCCATTCTGTATGTGCTTTCTTCATTTTTCTTGCCCAGATGTAGGACTTTGCATTTCTCCTTGTTAAATACCATTCTGTTAGTCGCAGCCCACTGTGCAAGCTTTTCTAGATCTTTTTGAATCCTCTCTCTTCCCTAGTGTTAGCTATCCCTCCTAGCTTTGTGTCGTCTGCAAATCTGATCATTTTCCCACAATTCCCTCCTCCAGATCATTTATAACAATGTTGACCAACACTGGGCCCAGGACAGAGCCTTGTGGCCCCACTTGATACATTCTTCCACTTGGATGTGCAGCCATTTATGACCACTCTTTGAGTACGATCACTCAGCCGGTTGTGAATCCACCTAACAGTCGCCTTGTCAATCCCAGATTTGGTCAAGTGACTGTATTGTGTATGACCGCAGAGGCATGCAGGCGGTCATGCGGCGTTCAGGGTTTTTTTCTGCTTGTATTTCCTGCGCTGTCTCTTAGCGATGACGCAGGTTAATTGCTTATGGGCTGCTGGTCGCACGCCTCCGTTGACATCAATGGAGGACATCTGCGTGGAATCCACGTTAAAGTAGAGCATGCTGGGGTTTTTTTCCACTCACAGAATCAATTGTGAAGGAAAATGTAAAACTATGTGCCTTTCAATGCCCACGGTTTACCGCAGATCGTCCACGCGGATGGCGATTGTGAAATGTGATGGCGTGAGAGCGGCTCAGGATCAGCACTGCCCGCTCACACCTGCATTACGGCTCCATTGTTGGAACGTACAAATGGAAATAAACGGCTCCATTTTTCCTATTGATTTCAACAGGTTTAAAAAAAAAGAAAAGAAAGCGAATGGCGTTGTGGTCGCTTCAATTTAATAGATTTCTGGCTTTTTTTACAGAAAAGTAGCACGGCAGACTGCGCCATTTCTGTGTCCAAAAAGCGGAAATCGAACAGAAGCGAGCAAAACTTTTCTATTTGCTTTCCATTTTTGAAAATCTTTCAAAATCAATTGGAAAAGATGGAAACGTTTCTTTCCATTTTAATTCTATTTCTCTGTTCCAAAACATGCAGCAGAGAGATGGAAACTCAACTTTTTAGAATTTGACCCAACAGCCTGTGTTTTAGGGCTGGTTCACACGGGCGTCAAACACTGTGTAAACATTGCAGCGTTGCTATTGCGTTTCCCCTGCCTCTGCGTGGATTTATGTACCTGCAGGAAAAAAAACAGAAGATGATTAGAGATAAGCGAGCGTACTCGTCCGAGCTTGATACTCGTTCGAGTATTAGGGTGTTCGGGATGCTCGTTACTCGAGACGAGTACCACGCGGTGTTCAAGTTACTTTCACTTTCATCTCTGAGACGTTAGCGCGCTTTTCTGGCCAATAGAAAGACAGGGAAGGCATTACAACTTCCCCCTGCGACGTTCAAGCCCTATACCACCCCCCTGCTGTGAGTGGCTGGGGAGATCAGGTGTCACCCGAGTATATAAATCAGCCCCTCCCGCGGCTCGGCACAGATGCATTCCGACAGAGATCAGGGAAAGTGCTGCTGATGCTGGAGCTGCTATAGGGAGAGCGTTAGGAGTTATTTTAGGCTTCAAGAACCAACGGTCCTTCTTACGGCCACATCTGACCGTGTGCAGTACTGTTGAGGCTGCTTTTAGCAGTGTTGCGCAAATTTTTTTTTTTTTCTATATCGGGCGTGCAGAGCATTGCGTCCTCAGTCTGCAGTCATTGTACAGAGTATAGGGCCAGTACTGGTGAGGCAGGGACAGTGGTACAGGGGAAAGAGATATACAGGCTATATAGGCAGTCGGCTTTTTCAAAAAAATTGGGGAAAAATACTATATTTGGGCTGCCTGTGACCGTCTTCAGTCTACTGCGTGTCTGCTGGGGGTAGTAGTCCTAATTAATACGCAGCTAAGCCTTACAGCAGGCGTGCGCAAAATTGTTTCCTGGCTCTGCTGTACCCGTTACATCACCTCCGTCATAGCGCCAGAGGGAAAGAGTATAAAATATATACGCTGCATACAGTGTCTGCTGTTTCAGCTCACCATTTAAAAAAAGGGAAGCCAAATACTTAAGGCCTACCACTGCCCTTTGGACACTTGACTGCTTCTGCGCTGTGAATTCCACTAGCTCAGTCATACGCACCTACGTCTCACTACAGTCTTGCGCAAAATTGTTTCCTGGCTCTGCTGTGCGTTCCGTAAGCGAAGTCAGCCTCCAACCACAGGCCAATAAGCGGCACATTTAATTACAGCGTTCTGTTTCTGCACTACTGGTAATACAGCATGCTGAGGGGTAGGGGTAGGCCTAGAGGACGTGGACGCGGGCGAGGACGCGGAGGCCCAAGTCAGGGTGTGGGCACAGGCCGAGCTCCTGATCCAGGTGTATCGCAGCCGACTGCTGCGGGATTAGGAGAGAGGCACGTTTCTGGGGTCCCCAGATTCATCTCACAATTTTTGGGTCCACGCGGTAGAAAATGAGCAGTGTGAGCAGGTCCTGTCGTAGATGGTGGTCCACCTTTATTAGAAAATGAGCAGTGTGAGCAGGTCCTGTCGTGGATGGCAGAAAGTGCATCCAGCAATCTATCGACCACCCAGACTTCTACGCCGTCCACTGCTGCAACTCTGAATCCTCTGGCTGCTGCTCCTCCTTCCTCCCAGCCTCCTCACTCCATGAAAATGACATATTCTGAGGAGCAGGCAGACTCCGAGAAACTGTTCTCAGGCCCCTGCCCAGAATGGGCAGCAATGGTTCCTCTCCCACTAGAGGAGTTTGTCGTGACCGATGCCCAACCTTTGAAAAGTTCCCGGGGTCCGGGGGATGAGGCTGGGGACTTCCGGCAACTGTCTCAAGACCTTTCAGTGGGTGAGGAGGATGATGACGATGAGACACAGTTGTCTATCAGTGAGGTAGTACTAAGGGCAGTAAGTCCGAGGTAGGAGCGCACAGAGGATTCGGAGGAAGAGCAGCTGGACGATGAGGTGACTGACCCCACCTGGTTTGCTAAGCCTACTGAGGACAGGTTTTCAGAGGGGGAGGCAAGTGCAGCAGCAGGGCAGGTTGGAAGAGGCAGTGCGGTGGCCAGGGGTAGAGGCAGGGCCAGACCGAATAATCCACCAACTGTTTCCCAAAGCGCCCCCTCGCGCCATGCCACCCTGCAGAGGCCGAGGTGCTCAAAGGTCTGGCAGTTTTTCACTGAGAGTGCAGACGACCGACGAACTGTGGTGTGCAAGGTTTGTCGCGCCAAGATCAGCCGGGGAGCCACCACCACCAGCCTCACCACCACCAGCATGCGCAGGCATATGATGGCCAAGCACCCCACAACGTGGGACGAAGGGCGTTCACCGCCTCCGGTTTGCACCACTGCCTCTCCCCCTGTGCCCCAACCTGCCACTGAGATCCAACCCCCCTCTCAGGACACAGGCACGACCGTCTCCCGGCCTGCACCCACACCCTCACCTCCGCTGTCCTCGGCCCCATCCAGCAATGTCTCTCAGCGCAGCGTCCAGCCGTCGCTAGCGCAACTGTTTGAGCGCAAGCGCAAGTACGCCGCCACGCACCCGCACGCTCAAGCGTTAAACGTGCACATACCGAAATTGATCAGCCTGGAGATGCTGCCGTATAGGCTTGTGGAAACGGAGGCTTTCAAAAACATGATGGCGGCGGCGGCCCCGCGCTACTCGGTTCCCAGTCGCCACTACTTTTCCCGATGTGCCGTCCCAGCCCTGCACGACCACGTCTCCCGCAACATTGTACGCGCCCTCACCAACACGGTTACTGGCAAGGTCCACTTAACAACGGACACGTGGACAAGCACAGGCGGGCAGGGCCACTATATCTCCCTGACGGCACATTGGGTGAATTTAGTGGAGGCTGGGACCGAGTCAGAGCCTGGGACCGCTCACGTCCTACCCACCCCCAGAATTGCGGGCCCCAGCTCGGTGGTGGTATCTGCGGCGGTGTATGCTTCCTCCACTAAACCACCCTCCTCCTCCTCCTACGCAACCTCTGTCTCGCAATCAAGATGTGTCAGCAGCAGCACGTCGCCAGCAGTCGGTGTCGCGCAGGGTGGCAACACAGCGGTGGCCAAGCGCCAGCAGGCCGTGCTGAAACTACTCAGCTTAGGAGAGAAGAGGCACACGGCCCACGAACTGCTGCAGGGTCTGACAGAGCAGACCGACCGCTGACTTTCGCCGCTGAGCCTCCAACCGGGCATGGTCGTGTGTGACGACGGCCGTAACCTGGTGGCGGCTCTGCAGCTCGGCAGCCTCACGCACGTGCCATGCCTGGCCCACATCTTTAATTTGGTGGTTCAGCGCTTTCTGAATACTACCCACGCTTGTCAAACCTGCTCGGAAAGGTGCGCCGGCTCAGCGCACATTTCCGCAAGTCCAAGATGGACGCTGCCACCCTGCGCACCCTGCAACATTGGTTTAATCTGCCAGTGCACCGACTGCTGTGCGAAGTGCCCACTCGGTGGAACTCTACGCTCCACATGTTGGACAGGCTCTATGAGCAGCGTAGAGCTATAGTGGAATACCAACTCCAACATGGGCGGCGCAGTGGGAGTCAGCCTCCTCAATTCTTTACAGAAGAGTGGGCCTGGTTGGCAGACATCTGCCAGGTCCTTGGAAACTTTGAGGAGTCTACCCAGATGGTGAGCGGCGATGCTGCAATCATTAGCGTCACCATTCCTCTGCTATGCCTCTTGAGAAGTCCCCTGCAAAGCATAAAGGCAGACACTTTGCGCTCGGAAACGGAGGCGGGGGAAAACAGTATGTCGCTGGATAGTCAGAGCACCCTCATGTCTATATCTCAGCATGTTGAGGACGAGGAGGAGGAGGAGCATGAGGAGGAGGGGGAAGAGACAGCTTGGCCCACTGCTGAGGGTGCCCATGCTGCTTGCCTGTCATCCTTTCAGCGTGTATGGCCTGAGGAGGAGGAGGAGGAGGATCCTGAAAGTGATCTTCCTAGTGAGGACAGCCATGTGTTGCGTACAGGTACCCTGGCACACGTGGCGGACTTCATGTTAGGATGCCTTTCTCGTGACCCTCGCGTAACATGCATTCTAGCCACTACGGATTACTGGGTGTACACACTGCTCGACCCACGGTATAAGGAGAACCTTTCCACTCTCATACCCGAAGAGGAAAGGGATTCCAGAATGATGCTATACCACAGGACCCTGGCGGACAAACTGATGGTAAAATTCCCAACCAACAGCGCTAGTGGCAGAAGGCGCAGTTCCGAGGGCCAGGTAGCAGGGGAGGCGCGGAGATCAGCCAGCATGTACAGCGCAGGCAGGGGAACACTCTCCAAGGCCTTTGCCAGCTTTATGGCTCCCCAGCAAGACTGTGTCACCGCTCCCCAGTTAAGGCTGAGTCGGCGGGAGCACTATAAAAGGATGGTGAGGGAGTACGTAGCCGATCGCACGACAGTCCTCCGTGACGCCTCTGCCCCCTACAACTACTGGGTGTCGAAGCTGGACACGTGGCCTGAACTCGCGCTGTATGCCCTGGAGGTGCTTGCTTGTCCTGCGGCTAGCGTCTTGTCAGAGAGGGTGTTTAGTGCGGCTGGGGGAATCATCACAGATAAGCGTACCCACCTGTCAACCGACAGTGCCGACAGGCTTACACTCATCAAGAAGAACAAAGGCTGGATTTCCCCAGACTTCTCTTCTCCACCAGCGGACAGCAGCGATACCTAAACAATACGTAGGCTGCACCCGCGGATGGAAGCATCGTTCTCTATCACCATAAAAAACGGGGACCTTTTAGCTTCATCAATCTGTGTATAATATTCCTCCTCCTCCTCCTGCTCCTCCTCCTGAAACCTCACGTAATCACGCCGAACGGGCAATTTTTCTTAGGCCCACAAGGCTCACTCATATAATTTTTGTAAACAATTTTTATACGTTTCAATGCTCATTAAAGCGTTGGAACTTTAACTTGAACCAATTTTTATTTTAACTGGGCTGCCTCCAGGCCTAGTTACCAATTAAGCCACAGTAACCAAAGCGATTAATGGGTTTCACCTGCTCTCTTGGTTGGGCATGCTCAATTTTTCTGAGGTACATTAGTACTGTTGGTACACCAATTCTTTTGGGCCCTCGCCTACAGTGTAATCCTAGTAATTTTTATGGGCTTCGCCTGCACTCATGGTACAGCAAGGTGTGTGGGGTTGGCCTACACTTTTGCTACGTAAATGTAACTGGGGCCTTATCTATACTGCAACTACTGAAATGTGAAAGAGACTGTTATCTTCCTAAACTGCTGCAACGGGAATGTTACTGGGGCCTGTCTTGACTGCTACTACTACTGAAATGGAACTAATACTGTGCTCCCCCTATACTGCTGCTAGTGATATGTTACTGGGGCCTGTCCCTAATGCTACCGCTAAAATGTTACTAATTCTGGGATCTGCCTATACCGCTGCTAATGCTTTGTCACTGGGGTGTGGAAACGGAGGCTTCCCAAAGGCCATTTCCCACCAACGCGGTTACTGTTAAGGTGCATATAACCACGGACACGTGGAGAGGACACGTAGTGCCTCAAAAACATCCCCCTCCTCCTCCAACAATGAAAACATTCTTGGCAAATACCCTTGCATCGGTCCGTCTGGTGGCAGTCCAAGAATTTCACCTTTACCGACATAACAAGAGAGCCCCCCCACCATCCCCCCGCCGCGGTCCACTTAATCCTGGCCACATTCCGAAAACCAACTAAATAAAACCGCGCTACTAGGGCCGCAGTCGCCACCACATTCCCACCAACGTGGTTACTGTTAAGGTACATATTACCACTCTGACTGGGGCATGCAGTGTGGGCCGAAGCCCACCTGTATTTAATCTGACGTTAGCGCTGCTGTCCAGGGCACTGCAATGGGATACATTTATGTACCGCCGAAGACCACCTGCATTTAATCTGACATTAGCTTTGCTGTCCAGGGCACTGCTATGGGATATATTTATGTACCGCTGGTGGCTTCCTGGGACCCACCCATGCCGTCGGTCCACACGGAGTTGCAACTCCATGTGTCCACTTCTAAAGAACCCCAGTCTGACTGGGGGATGCAGTGTGGGCCGAAGCCCACCTGCATTAAACCTGACGCTACCTCAGCTGTGCTGGGCACTGCAATGGGATTTATTTATGTACCGCCGGTGGGTTCCAGGGAGCCACCCATGCTGTGGGTGCACACGGAATTCCCATTGCGGAGTTGTACCTGCCTGTGGCTATTTATAAAAAGCCCCAGTCTGACTGGGGCATGCAGACACCTTGACAGAATGAATAGTGTGTGGCACATGGGTTTCCCATTGCTATGCCCACGTTTGCAGCTCCTAATGGAGGTGGCACAGGATTGGATGTCTCATTGCTTCTGTACAGCATTGTGGGCTATCGCCCCGCCCCTTTTAAAGAGGGTCGCTGCCTGGCCCTGCCAACCCTCTGCAGCGTGTGCCTCCGGTTCCTCCTCATGGCAGACGCACTTATAAATAGACATGAGGGTGGTGTGGCTATGAGGCCAGCGTGTGGCATGAGGGCAGCTGAAGGCTGCGCAGGGACACTTTGGTGTGCGCTGTGGACACTGGGTTGTGCAGGGGGGTTGGGCAGCATGTAACCCAGGAGAAGTGGCAGCGGAGTGTCATGCAGGCAGTGATTGTGCTTAGTTGGAGGTAGTGTGGTGCTTAGCTAAGGTATGCCGTACTAATGAGGGTTTTTCAGAAGTAAAAATTGTTGGGAGGGGGGGGCCCACTCTTGCCGCTATTGTGGCTGAATAGTGGGACCTGGGAACCTGAAATGCAGCCCAGCATGTTGCCCCTCGCCTGCCCTATCCGTTTCTGTGTCGTTTCCATCACTTTCTTGGGTTTTCCTGATTTTCACAAATGAAAACCTTAGCAAGCATTGGCGATATACAAAAATGCTCGGGTCGCCCATTGACTTCAATGGGGTTCGTTACTCGAAACAAACCCTCGAGCATCGCGGAAAGCTCAACTCGAGCAACGAGCACCCGAGCATTTTGGCGCTCGCTCATCTCTAAAGATGATCTTCCTGTTTTTTTTTAAATTCATTAGCAGGTTTCATAGTGTAGGGGGTGCGCTACAGAGGATGGCCTGTAGGGGGCAACAGACAATCAGTCTGGCGCCTGAGGCAAGAGGGAAAACACCCACAGGTGTGGCCAGTGAGATAAAAAGGCTTGTTCCTGTGGAAGTGGGAGAGTGTTTGGCTGAGAGAGCCAGGAAGACAACTCAGTGGAGCTGGAGGACTGTTAGCCCGAGTGTGTGGCTGAGAAGGCCAGAGGTTGACAGGGAGACGCCCCTCACCTCAACACCTAGGAGAGGTGTGTGTCTGGGAGAACCAGACTGCTGGTTAAAGAAAACTCCTCTGGTGAGCAAAGAGACATTATGGACCAGGAACTACACGGTTCCAGCAGGACCCCTGGGGTACACCTGCCCTTGCACTAAGGGTCTGAAGGCACTAAAGACTTAAGGACCAGCTGCGCTCTGGACATCCACGGGTCTGTGCAAACCTATGGACTTGTACTTTCGTCAGCTGAGGATTTACTTGCTTCGCCTACGGACTGTGGAGGGTTAAACTTGAAAAGAGACTTCGTTGTTGCAAACGTTTATTATTGCTCTGGAGACCCGGTCATCTATGTTTCTGTTAAAGATTGTATGAATAAACCAAACAAGAAGGAAAGTGACCGTTTGGCGTGATATGTAACCCCCGTGGTGCTCTTTAACCCCCGTGTTGTCACAATAGCAACATAGCGGATCTTGTGGTGTAGCGTACGTGCCCATAGAGAACAATAGGCAATAAAATGGAGCATACTGCGACGGGACAGATGCAATAACTGTACGCAAGTATGAGTGGATGAATGGAAAGCCATTTGTTTTTATTACCTCTGTTCACCAAGTATTGCGCTGCCTAAAACACAGTAACATGCGCATTTACCTCCATGGCGGCTTTACTGATGCCTGCACTCTACTTCCCCCTGCAGGCAGAGGCGAACATGATGAAGGATGGAACCGTTTTCAGGGTCGTTCAGTCCAATTGTTGGGATCCGGAGGTGCGGTTACGGGAGATGGACCGCTCAGGTGACGCTTGTCTCGGGTGTCTTGGATGTTTCCAGTCTTCTACATTTCTGTTGTACAAAAGTCACAAATTGTGGTTCATGCTAAAATTTACAACTTTTGGCCCTGGTCACGGCCGTCTCCCAAACGACTGGGTGGGGCTCGTCATAGATGGGCGTGGCCATCGGATTTACTGCGTTTAATGCCAGAAACTAGCGTAAATTCTGTCTGAGGCCCATGTCCGCTCATAGCTTGCATCGATGTCAGTCCAGCGCACCGAGGTTACGCCAGATGTGACCAGTGTATTGCGAGACGTTGGCCCACACTTTACTTCCACCGCTGGGGGAATTACTCGCTGGGCGTCTTTAGGATGCGGCTGCCAATAAAACTGGGCTTTCTCTTTTTCCCAGGGGTGGATGTGCAGATTCTGTCCACTGTCCCGGTGATGTTCAGCTATTGGGTAAGTCCTGTTCAGCACAATCCGTTGCCCACCTCTACTGGTCACGGGGTCCGCCGATAAGCCTCTCTCCTGGCGGCTGGCGCTGTTTACGGAGCCGGCAGCTCTGTCCACATGGAGTCCAACAGTAGAGGCATTACCAAGGCGTGCCGCACTGTCTGCTTCATACGCACCGCCAGCCGCGGACCCCACCGACCAACTGATGAGCCGCACTGCGGGGGAGCAAGAGAGCAGGACTCGTTGGCAGTAACTGCAGGCATAAACCTCCTCACCGGCAGCGATCGCTCAATCGTTCTCAGCCAGTGTGAAGGAGCCGGATGTACAACGGGCCGCACCAGCGATGGAGGACATTGTGGCTTGATAATCCGCACCTTACGATCGCCTAAAGGCTTTTATTGGTATCAGCAATTAAAGATTATTTGTGGTTTGAAGCAAAACCTTATTGAATTCTGTGTATCAATTTCTCACTTTTTCAAGATCTCTGATTGCTGTAAGTTAATAGGAAACGTCATTGTTGACTTCCACGCTCAATGACTGACAGCAGACATCTTGAAAATATATAGGAAAATTCCTTTATTGACACAAAACTAGAAAACCCCTTTAAAAAAAAGGGTTGCCCAGTTGTAAGTTATTGGCAGTAGATCTCTATGGTAGATTCTCTATGGTGGTGCTCCTGCTTACTGAGCTGATTTCTGCAGGAAGCAGAGAGCTCCGTTGCGACTGCAGTGGACAGCTTTGGTATTACAGGTGTGAATAACCTGCAATACCAAGCCTGGCCACTGCAGAAGTAAGCTAAGTGCACAGCTATAGAGAATCCTGCCCTGGACTGGCAAACAGCTGAACAATGGCAGTCCCGGGTGGCAGACCCCTCCCAGTCTACTATTGATGGCCTGCCCTGCTGAGTGAGCCATCAGTAGCCTACAACCAGATACCTCTAGTGCCATATTGCACCCACCTACTGGACCTTTATGAAAACAGCCTTTCTTAGCAAGTAATGTCATGCCATAGGCTTTATGAAGAAGGACGTCAGTTTCAGGGCACTTTGTGATCCCTCCTACCAGGCCAAGCCTCAGGACACCCAAGACTTGTCCCGCTTCCTTAATGATGACTTGGCAGCCGTGGTCAGAAAGTATCCAAAGCGATTTGTGGGTCTTGGAACGCTCCCGCTGCAGAGTCCGGAGCTGGCGGTGCAAGAGATGCATCGGTGCGTGAAGGACCTGGGCTTCCCAGGGGTTCAGATCGGCTCCCATATAAATGAGTGGGATCTGGACTCCCCAGAACTCTTCCCGGTGTTCGCGGTAAGTAGTCCTTCCAGCTACAGACACACAGGAACATCAATCTAGGTGTTGGGTGCCATTAGAAACACTCAACAGCTTGCTGACAGACTGTAGCGCAGCGATCCTACTGCATTGCATTCTGGGTGCATGCATGTCACCGGGACAGACCCCTCAATGCCACCCATCGTTGTCGGAGACATGGACCACTGTGCCGCCGTTTTCAGGGTGGTCTCAGCTCCCAGACCCACCGCCTTAGCTGTTCTGCATTTAGGAAAGGGGTTGTCCAGCCGCACAAGCTTCTTTAGGGTAACACCTTTAATGATCGGCGAGTCCCAAAGCTTTAGGCCTCCTTCCCATTTTGTCACGTTGCTACAATGCTACAAATCCCATGTATGTGAAGCCCATGGTTTCCTACGGGTTCCTTCACACATGAGATGTTTTGTAGCCTGCAACAACCCGACACAAAAACCTTGCGGGTCCGGCGATATGCCCGCGGCTCGTGAGGTTTCGTAGCCCTGGTTTGCCTATGAAGCCTTCCTCTCTGTTGCATCGCATGAAAACGCGGTTTGCATGCGATGCGATGCAACTTTGACAGTAGCAGATGCTATAAGCCCTAACTGCAGGACAAAAAGCACCCATACATCAGCTCTCCCACGCTGTCAGCCCGCCGCAGCTTCTCCCCGGGTCCCGACACTGATCTTCTTCTCTTCTGGCCGGGGATCAGTGCCGGGACCTGGGGAGAAGGCGGCGGCCCGGACAGCGCGGGAGAGGTGATGTATACTTTTTTTCCCCCTCCTTTAGTTACAGCTTATTTTCGGGGTAGGGCTTATATTACAAGCCGCCCCCCGAAAATCCTCGCATATGATGCTACAAAGTCGCACGACTTTGTAGCGTCACGTGCGACTTTGTAGAGCTACAAAATCGCGGTATTGCCGCACGAAGACGCAGTGATATCGCATGGTGCAGCGATGCGATATCACTGTGATTTTTTTCGCAGCGATGCCATGTCGCCCGTGTGAAGGAGGCCTTAGCCAGAGACTGAAGCAACACAAATCTGTTTACCCTGGGAGATCCGATCCACTTTCATCTGTAACTTCGCAGCCCAGCACATTCCATATGTTGCAGTACCGCTGTTCTACCTGCAGGTGTCAGAGAACATGGCATCACCTCTCGCGTATTTCTCCACATAGCAACAGCGACATCTAGTGGCAAAAAGTGCTACTTATGGAAAATTTGCAAATCACCTGTTTTGATGCTTCTGACGGGTAAAGCGCTGCGGAATAAGTTGGCGCCGTACAAATAAAGACTATTATATAATTATTATATCCTCATCTCTTTCAGGCTGCAGAAGAATTAAATTGCTGTATTTTTGTCCACCCCTGGGACATGCAGATGGATGGCAGGATGTCAAAGTATTGGTTCCCCTGGCTGGTGGGTCAGTATTTGTGATTGTTGACTGGTGGGTGCCGGGTGAGCGCCATCATGCCTCGTGGTACATAGTGGTGCCAGTCACTTGGCAGGACAAATAACAGAAGGTGTTGTAGAGTCTCTCCGTCCGTCACGCGTCTTTCCTATGTCTGGGTGTGATGGTGGCTGCAGTTGAATAGTAGCAACCGTACGCCATCTGTGTAGCTGGCGCATCTGCAGACACGTGGCAGAAAGAGCTCCCGCCGGCGGTAGCGCTGTCAGTAACTAGCAGAACCAGAGGGCATCACGTGGCATCACTAGTTCAGGGTTCAGAAACGCTATCTTTTCTCCTTAGGGAGAGCAACTATATACTATAAACTAAGTGAGGAGACTCAAGTGGCCATGCCCGCTCCTCTGGGTAATATGCAAATATATGGCTTTAAGGAATGCTGCCTTTCAATAGGTGGCACCGTGGAGGATTTATTCCATAGTTCAGGGTTGGGATGTGCCCCCTTACCTTGGCCCAGATACAGACCAGCCCAAACTAGAAGGCTTCATTCATAGTACTGGGGAGGAGAGACCTCATGGGCCCCCAAGGCTCCAGGGCCAGGGTGCAACTGCATCCTCTGCACTCATGGACTATCAAGAAAACCTGAAGCTTTGGCTGTGAACTTAGGTCGGCTGCACATGAGCGGGTCGGAGTGCATGCAGGAGCCCGTCCCTGTGCCCGGCCAGCATCCGCACCTACCTGTCACTCTTCTCGTAATTTGTACTGCGGATGGTCATGGCGAGCCGCCGTCTGACGTGCGCAGCACAGATTTTTTCTAGGAAATGTTTCTTTTTCCCGCTCCGTCACTGGGTGATCACGAGGAATCTGCGACCTTTCCATAATGTCTATTGTGGAAGGGCTGCGGGTCGAATGGCTTTTAGTGATGTCAATGGAAGCCGTCCATGCGGACACCACGCAGAAATAGAGTACGCTGCGATTTTTTTCTCCGCTAGCGGAAATCGCAATTCGATTCCGCAAGTGTGCAGGAGGAAGTGATGTTCAATAGCATTTAACGAACGCCATTTGCTGCGGATTCGTGGTGCGGACGCCAACCGCGGATTCCACAAAGCAAATCAGTTCATGTGCAGCCGGCCTTCAGGAGAGGCATAAGGTACCCCAGTGCAGCGCTGCACCACATCTTCTGGGTCTGAAGAAGCTTATGAGACTTGTACAGACTGCTAGGAATGACGGATTATAGGAATTTGTCCGAGATTAGGAAAACATGGCGGCTTTCTTTCAGAAACAGCGCCAATCGTGTTCACAGGCTGTATACGGTATTGCAGCTCAGCTCCACTGAAGTGAATGGATCTGAGCAGTAATACCACACACGACCTGTTGACACTTGTGGTGCTAGACAGCCTTTCCAATATAATAACCCCCTCCTGTGCTGCTTTGTGTTAGGAATGCCAACCGAGACCACAACTGCTATATGCTGCATGATCATGGGTGGGATATTCGAGAAGTTCCCAAAACTCAGAGTCTGCTTTGCTCACGGAGGTAGGTCACCTGCTTACACAAATTCTCCCTTTTTCTATGGAAGTCTGACAATGTTTTAATAGGCTGTCGGGGTATGATGAGAGTTGTAGTTTTGCTACGGCATGAGGGCTGCGGGTTGAGTCCCCTGCCGTTCTGTAAGATGGTGATGCAGGTAACACTGCTACCTACTGTACACCCCTCCCAACCATCCTCAATCAGGCTGGACAATTCTAGATTTTAGGGGCCACTTGGGCATCCTAAGACACACGCAAAGGGTCCCAAACTACCTCCCTGCTACAGTCTAGCAGCAGAAGTAAAACATTAGTATCTTCATTACACACCTTAGTGCTAAGCATTGGTCTTCATGACTTCTTCTCATGTCCTGCAGCAGATGCTATGGCACTGCTAGTGTATGTGATGAAGCAGCGTAACCAAGCTGGGGCCACAAAGGGGACACTATAACGAAGCAGGGCCATGGAAGGGACACTATAACAAAGTGGGGCCATGGAGGGGGCACTATAAGCAAGCAAGGCCATGGAGGGGACACTATAACCAAGCAAGGCCATGGAGGGGACACTATAACCAAGCAAGGCCATGGAGGGGACACTATAACCAAGCAAGGCCATGGAGGGGACACGATAACCAAGCAAGGCCATGTAGGGGGCACTATAACCAAGCGAGGTCATGGAGGGTTCACTATAACCAAGCGAGGCCATGGAGGGTTCACTATAACCAAGCGAGGCCATGGAGGGTTCACTATAACCAAGTGAGGCCATGTAGGGGGCACTATAACCAAGCAAGGCCATGGAAAGGGCACTATAACAAAGTGAGGCCATGGAGGGTTCACTATAACCAAGTGAGGCCATGGAGGGTTCACTATAACCAAACGAGGCCATGGAGGGTTCACTATAACCAAGCGAGGCCATGGAGGGTTCACTATAACCAAGCGATGCCATGGAGGGTTCACTATAACCAAGCGAGGCCATGGAGGGTTCACTATAACCAAGCGAGGCCATGGAGGGTTCACTATAACCAAGCGAGGCCATGGAGGGTTCACTATAACCAAGCGAGGCCATGGAGGGTTCACTATAACCAAGCGAGGCCATGGAGGGTTCACTATAACCAAGCGAGGCCATGGAGGGTTCACTATAACCAAGCGAGGCCATGGAGGGTTCACTATAACCAAGCGAGGCCATGGAGGGTTCACTATATCCAAGCGAGGCCATGGAGGGTTCACTATATCCAAGCGAGGCCATGGAGGGTTCACTATATCCAAGCGAGGCCATGGAGGGTTCACTATATCCAAGCGAGGCCATGGAGGGTTCACTATAACCAAGCGAGGCCATGGAGGGTTCACTATAACCAAGCGAGGCCATGGAGGGTTCACTATAACCAAGCGAGGCCATGGAGGGTTCACTATAACCAAGCGAGGCCATGGAGGGTTCACTATAACCAAGCGAGGCCATGGAGGGTTCACTATAACCAAGCGAGGCCATGGAGCGTTCACTATAACCAAGCGAGGCCCCGGAGGGAGGCACTATAACCAAGCGAGGCCACCCTATAAATAGTGCTGAAGATATTAAATAGCAGGTAGACGTTCACTAGTGGTTGTGACAAAATTATTAAGACCACCATTAGAAAATGGTTCTAATGCATTTTTGCTTGTTGTAGGCGGAGCCTTCCCATTCACAGTTGGTCGCATTGATCATGGCTTCAATGTGCGCCCTGATCTGTGTGCCATTCGCAGTACGGTGCCCCCTCGGAAGTACCTTGGGACCTTCTACACCGATTCTTTGGTACATGATCCTCGAGCCTTAGAACTGCTTGTAGAAATGATAGGAGAGGTGAGTTACTCGCGGGGACATCAACGGTCGTCTTCGTCACACGACTGCATGTGAATACTAAACATTTAGTGTCAGAAAAAGATGGAAACCAAAGAGCGCGGCTCAGTAATTCAGCTGTGAAGAATGGCTGGTTATAGTGCAGGCCAGAGCACACAAACCCCACCGGCCCACATGCAATATCACCACCAACCCCATATCATGGGAAGATAGCGATCAATGTACCCAGCGGCAAACTTTGCTTTATTTAGTATCACTCCCTTAAATATGTAAACCTTTCCATCACAGTCAGGAGCATGCCACTACTATACAAACACCAACCATACCGCCATCCAGTGACCATATAGGTCTACACACAAGAGAATACTGCACACTCCATGATGAGAGGACCGGTCCGCTCTGCTGACATAAGAAGTACTGGTATTTTCTGTGAAGTGACAATTCTCTACATTGCGCCATTTCTCTGTTATTCCACCCAAACTGTAGGAATAACACCGGGATGCATGGAGACTTTTTTGATGCAGTTAACAGATCTAAACTTTGAAGCTACACGTAGTTGAAATCTATTAATTGCATCTTTAAAAAGTCTCCCCGCAGCCCTGGTGTTACTCATATATTCCCAGGAGGAATAACGGAGAAACGTCAAGGGTTCCAAGTGAAGAGGCTCAAGAATTGTTCTCATAGATCATCCAAGGAGTTACCATATCAGACATGTCTGGAGAAGTGACAAGTCCTCTGTAAATCTAGTGACTCATAGGTGATTGCTTCTATTTCCCCCTCTTTTTCTTCTCCACCCAGACCCAGACCACTATGACGACTTCTGATGACTGCAGACATCTTTGGCCACTCACTTCTGTAGCTCATATCCAGCCTCTATAGCAACACAAATTAATTCATACCCAGATCAGTCCATAAAATTCCTCAGAGCACCACAGACCCCTAAACCTTTGGGTAAAAGAGAGCATATGTACAAGTAAAAATATGGGACCATGTTATGGTGGTATCCCAGAGTCCAGCTTAGTGATAGCCTTTGTTTGCCAAGCATGTGATCTCCTCCACTCCTCCCACCCATCAGACACAACAGCTGAGGTATACAGTATATATACAGGTTATCTCATCTTTGCATCCATTTTTTCTTTGCTTGTTAAAAAAACCCTAAAAACTAGTCTTAACTAGAGATGAGCAAATATACTCATTTCGAGTAATTACTCGATCGAGCACCGCGATTTTCGAGTACTTCCGTACTTGGGTGAAAAGATTCGGGGGGCGCCGTGGGTGAGTGGGGGGGGGGGGTAGCAGCGGGGAACAGGGGGGAGCCCTCTCTCTCTCCCTCTCCCCCCTACTCCCCGCTGCAACCCCCCACTCACCCATGGCGCCCCCCGAATCTTTTCGCCCGAGTACGGAAGTACTCGAAAATCGTGGCCGAGTAGGTTCGCTCATCTCTAGTCTTAACCCCTTCCCAGCAAGTGCCATTTCAGTACAGTGCATGTTGGGTATCATAGTACAGCAATAATTTCCAATGAAGAGACGAATGGAGGCAGCAGTTATGGTGCAGAACAATCGGTGAAGGTTTATTCCTCCCCACACAGAATAAACGACGTTTCGACTCTTTACAACTGAGTCTTTGTCAAGTATACATACAACTGAGACATAAGACATACATATAGTGCACACAATATAGGCTTAACCAATCAGAGCACATCAATTAAGGAACATTTGCATATGTATTCACCTGTGTCCACTACACATTTGATGACCCTAGGTAGGAACCAGAACGCTCCTCCTCCTCCATTGCGCAAGTCAGTAGTCCAGGAGTCCAGAATCCTTTGCTGCAAAACATCGTCGCTGGTATTAGATGTCATACCACAATGATAGCGGTATGAAGCCGCCCACATCCGGGGGAGGGCAGAGTCATATGACAGTCCATACTGGGGATGCGTCCTTAGAGACATTTCAATACCTCATACTACTTAACTCATTGGGACATATATGTAGAAGAAGTTAGATGGAATACTCTCCATAATGGAATCCAAAATTCGATGAATCCCCTGATGTGCTGTGAGAGAAAAGGACAAAGTGTCAATAAAAACAGTATTAACAAGGATTAGAGATGAGCGAGCACCGAAATGCTCGGGTGCTCGTTACTCGAGTCGAACTTTCCGCGATGCACGAGGGTTCGTTTCGAGTAACGAACCCCATTGAAGTCAATGGGCGACCCGAGCATTTTTGTATTTCGCCGATGCTCGCTAAGGTTTTCATTGGTGAAAATCTGCAAAACCCAAGAAAGTGATGGGAACGACACAGAAACGGATAGGGCAGGCGAGGGGCAACATGCTGGGCTGCATCTCAGGTTCCCAGGTCCCACTATTAAGCCACAATAGGGGCAAGAGTGTCCCCCCACCCCTAACTATTTTTACTTCGGACAAACCCTCATTAGCAAGGCATACCTTAGCTAAGCACCACACTACCTCCAACCAAGCACAATCACTGCCTGCGGGTTACATGCTGCCCAACCCCCCCGCAACGACCCTGCGTCCGCAGCGCACACAAAAGTGTCCCTGCGCAGCCTTCAGCTGCCCCCATGCCACAGCACCCTCATGTCTATTTTTAAGTGCGTCTGCCATGAGGAGGAACCGCAGGCACACACTGCAGCGGGTTGGCAGGGCCATGCAGCGACCCTCTTTAAAAGGGGCAGGGCGATAGCCCACAATGCTGTACAGAAGCAATGAGAAATCCAATCCTGTGCCACCGCCATCAGGAGCTGCACACGTTGGCATAGCAATGGGGAACCCATGTGCCACACACTATTCATTCTGTCAAGGTGTCGCATAGCTCAATCCACACTGCAAGGGGAAAGCCACCTGCGCTCTGCCCCCTACCCAAGTCAGTCAGTGCCTTTGTGCCAGACAGGTCAAACACCGCGATGGGAACAAAGTTTGCACCAACAGCATAGGGGGGTCCTAGGAAGCCCAAGACATGAACAAAAAATTGATCTGACCGGCCAAACATGGCAGACTTGCACCGCGCCCACGACATAGGCCACGGCCCACAGCTTTAGCAATCGTAGGCAGGAAGCAGACTTTCACTGCATCCAGGACATAGGCCTCTGCACAAACCCTCAGCAATCGCGGGCCTACAGCGGACTCCAATGCTAGCGTAGCTGTGCACGTCTCATTAGCGCTGTATTGCTCCTGTAGTTTGTCCCAATGCAGTGCCCCGGATAGTAGAGCTAACGTCAGATTACATACAGGTGGGCTTCGGCCCACACTGCATACCCCAGTCAGACTGGGTTTTTTTATAAGTATACACAGGCAGGTACAACTCCCTAATGTGAAGTCCCTGTGGACCCACAGCATGGGTGGCTCCCTGGAACCCACCGGCGGTACATAAATATATCCCATTGCAGTGCCCTGGACAGCAGAGCTAACGTCAGATTAAATACAGGTGGGATTCGGCCCACACTGCATGCCCCAGTCAGACTGGGGTTCTTTATAAGTAGACACACAGGCAGGTACAACTCCCCTATATGAAGTCCCTGTGGACCCACAACATTTCAGTGGTAACAGTATGGACAGACCCCAGTAACATTTCATTGGCAGCAGTAGGGACAGACCCCACTAGCATTTCATTTGCAGCAGTATAGACAGACCCCAGTAACAGTTCAGTAGTATAAGTCTAGACAGACCCCAGTAACATTTCAGTTCCAGCAGTGTAGACAACCCCACTAACATTTCAGAAGTATCAGCTGCGACATGCCCCAGTAACATTTCAGTTCCAGCAGTGCAGACTGACCCCAGTAACAGTTCAGTTCCAGCAGTGCGGACACACCCCAGTAACAGTTCAGTTCCAGCAGTGCGGACACACCCCAGTAACATTTCAGTAGTATCATTAGGACAGGCCCCAGTAACATTTCAGTTGCAACAGTATAGACAGACCACAGTAACATTTCATTTACAGCAGTATTGACAGACCCCAGTAACATTTCAGTAGTATCATTAGGAACAGGCCTCAGTAACATTTCAGTTGCAACAGTATAGACAGACCCCAGTAACATTTAATTTACAGCAGTATTGACAGACCCCAGTAACATTTCAGTTTCAGCAGTGCAGACAGACCCCAGTAGCATTTCAGTAGTATCATTAGGGACAGGCCCCAGTAACATTTCAGTTCCAGCAGTGCGGACACACCCCAGTAACATTTCAGTAGTAGTAACCATATAGACACACCCCTTTAACATTTCCGTTGCAGCAGTGTAGGCTGAGCCCAGTAACATTTCATTTGCAGCAGTATTGACAGAGTGCAGTAACTTTTCAGTTATAGTAACAGTATAAACAGACCCCAGTAACATTTACATTGAAGCAGTATGGGCAAAGCTGCAGATTCACATTTCGCTGGCAGCAGTGTAGGGAGAGCATTTTTTTTTTACATTTCAGTAGTAGCAGTATAGTCAGATCCCAGTAACATTAACGTAGAAGCAGTATGGACAAAGAAGCAGATTCACAATTCCCTTGCAGCAGTGTAGGGAGAGTACAGCATTTGTAACACTTCAGTAGTAGCAGTATAGACAGGCCCCAGTAACATTTACGTAGAAGCAGTATGGGCAAAGCAGTAGAAAAACATTTCCCTGGCAGCAGTGTAGGGAGAGCATAGCATTTGTAACATTTCAGTAGTAGCAGTATAGACAAGCCCCAGTAACATTTACGTAGAAGCAGTATGGGCAAAGCAGCAGAAAAACATTTCCCTAGCAGCAGTGTAGGGAGAGCTTAGTATTTGTAACATTTCAGTAGTAGCCGTATAGTCAGACCCCAGTAACATTTACGTAGAAGCAGTATGCTCGAAGCAGCAGAAAAACATTTCCCTGGCAGCAGTGTAGGGAGAGCATAGTATTTGTAACATTTTAGTAGTAGCAGTATAGACAGGCCCCAGTAACATTTACGTAGAAGCAGTATGGGCAGAGCCCAGTATTAGTTACATTTCTGTTATAGCAGTATAGACAGACCCCAGTAACATTTCCGTTGAAGCAGTATGGGCAGAGCCCAGTATTAGTAAAATTACAGTAGTAACAGTATACACCAACCAAGGTAACATTTCAGGAGCAGAAGTATCGGCAGACCGAAGTTACATTTCTGTTGCTGAAGTATAGTCAGAGCCCTGTAGCATTACTGTGGCAGAAGAATAGGTAGGCAGAACAGAGTTACATTTCTGTAGCAAAAGTGTAGGCCAACCTCAGACATAGTGGTGTACCATGAGTGCAGGCGAAGCCCATAAAAATTACGTGTATTACATTGGTGGCGAGGGCCCGAAAAATTGTTGCACCGACAGTACAAATGTACCCCAGAAAAATTGCCCATGCCCAACCCAGAGGGCAGGTGAAACCCATTAATCACTCAGCTTACTGTGGCTTAATTTTTAACTAGGCCTGTAGGCAGCCCAGTCAAAATAACAATTGGTTCAGGTGGAAGTTTCAATGCTTTAATGAGAATTGAAACAGATAAATATTATTTAGAAAAGTTATGAGCCTTTTGGCCCACAGAAAAATTGCCCGTTCGGGGTGATTACGAGAGGTTTCAGGAGGAGGAGCCGGAGGAGGAGGACGAATACCATACACAGATTGACAAAGGTCTTTAGGTACCGCTGCTGTCCGCTGGTGGAGAAGAGAAGTCTGGGGAAATCCAGGCTTTGTTCATCTTTATGAGTGTAAGCCTGTTGGCGCTGTCAGTTGACAGGCGGGTACACTTGTCCGTGATGATTCCCCCAGCTGCACTAAACACCCTCTCTGACAAGATGCTAGCCGCAGGGCAAGCCAACGCCTTCAGGGCATACAGCGCGAGTTCGGGCCACGTGTCCAGCTTTGACACCCAGTAGTTGTACGGAGCAGAGGCGTCACGGAGGACGGTGGTACGATCGGCTACATACTCCCTCACCATCTTCTTACAGTGCTCCCTCCGACTCAGCCTGGACTGGGGAGTTGTGACACAGTCTTGCTGGGGAGCCATAAAGCTGGCAAAGGCCTTGGAGAGTGTTCCCCTGCCTGCGCTGAACATGCTGCCTGATCTCCGCGCCTCCCCTTCTACTTGGCCCTCGGAACTGCGCCTTCTGCCACTAGCGCTGTCAGATGGGAAATTTACCATCAGTTTGTCTACCAGGGCCCTGTGGTATTGCATCACTCTCAAACCCCTTTCCTCTTCGGGAATGAGAGTGGAAAGGTTATCCTTATACCGTGGGTCAAGCAGTGTGTACACCCAGTAATCCGTAGTGGCCAGAATGCGTCTAACGCAAGGGTCCCGAGAAAGGCATGCTAACATAAAGTCAGCCATGTGTGTCAGGGTACCTGTACGCAACACATGGCTGTCCTCACTAGGAAGATCACTTTCAGGATCCTCCTCCTCCTCAGGCCATACACACTGAATGGATGAGAGGCAAGCAGCATGGGTACCCTCTGCAGTGGGCCCATCTGTCTCTTCCTCCTCAGGCTCCTCCCCTTCCTCCTCCTGCTCAACGCGCTGAGATATAGACATGAGGGTGCTCTGACTATCCAGCGACACACTGTCTTCCCCCACCTCCGTTTCCGACCGCAAAGCATCAGCCTTTATGCTTTGCAGGGAACTTCTCAACAGGCATAGCAGGGAAATGGTGACACTAATGATTGCAGCATCGCCGCTCACCATCTGGGTAGACTCCTCAAAGTTTCCAAGGACCTGGCAGATATCTGCCAACCAGGCCCACTCCTCTGTAAAGAATTGAGGAGGCTGACTCCCACTATGCCGCCCATGTTGGAGTTGGTATTCCACTACAGCTCTACGCTGCTCATACAGCCGGGACAACATGTGGAGCGTGGAGTTCCATCGTGTGGGCATGTCGCAAAGCAGTCGGTGCACTGGCAGATTAAACCGATGTTGCAGGGTCTGTGTTGGACTTGCGGAAATGTGCGCTGACCCGGCGCACCTTGCCGAGGAGGTCTGATAAGTGTGGGTAGCCTTTTAGAAACCGCTGAACCACCAAATTAAAGACGTGGGCCAGGCATGGCACGTGCGTGAGGCTGCCGAGCTGCAGAGCCGCCACCAGGTTACGGCCGTTGTCACACACGACCATGCCCGTTGCAGGCTCAGTGGCGAAAGCCAGCGGTTGGTCTGCTCTGTCAGACCGTGCAACAGTTCGTGGGCCATGTGCCTCTTCTCTCCTAAGCTGAGTAGTTTCAGCACGGCCTGCTGACACTTGCCCACCGCTGTTCTGCTGCGCCACCGACTGCTGGCGACGTGCTGCTGCTGACACGTCTTGATTGCGAGGTAGAGGTTGCACTGGGGGAGGAGGAGGAAGGTTTAGTGGAGGAAGCATACACCAGCGCAGATACCAGCACCGATCTGGGGCCCGCAATTCTGGGGGTGGGTAGGACGTGAGCGGTCCCAGGCTCTGACTCGGTCCCAGCCTCCACTAAATTCACCCAATGTGCCGTCAGGGAGATATAGTGGCCCTGCCCGCCTGTGCTTGTCCACGTGTCCGTTGTTAAGTGGACCTTGCCAGTTACTGAGTTGGTGAGGGCGTGTACAATGTTGCATGAGACGTGGTCGTGCAGGGCTGGGATGGCACACCGTGAAAAATAGTGGTGACTGGGGACAGAGTAGCGCGGGGCTACTGCCACCATCATGTTTTTGAAAGCCTCAGTTTCCACAAGCCTGTAGGGGAGCATCTCCAAGCTGATCAATTTGGCTATGTGGACATTTAAATCTTGAGCGTGTGGGTGCGTGGCGGTGTATTTGCGCTTTTGCTCCAACGATTCTCTTAGCGACAGCTGGACGCTGCGCTGAGAGACATTGCTGGATGGGGCCGAGGACAGCGGAGGTGAGGGTGTGGGTCCAGACCCGGAGACGGTCGTGCCTGTGTCATGAGAGGTGGGTTGGATCTCAGTGGCAGGTTGGGGCCCAGGGAGAGAGGCAGCGGTGCAAACCGGAGGCGGTGAACGGCCATCGTCCCACCTTGTGGGGTGCTTGGCCATCATATGCCTGTGCATGCTGGTGGTGGTGAGGTTGGTGGTGGTGGCTCCCCGGCTGATCTTGGCGCGACAAAGGTTGCACACCACTGTTCGCCGGTCACCCGGGGTCTCAGTGAAAAACTGCCACACCTTAGAGTACCTTGGCCTCTGCACGGTGGCTTGGCGCGAGGGGGTGCTTTGGGGAACAGCTGGTGGATTATTCGCTCCTGCCCTGCTTATACCCCTGGCCACCCCACTGCCTCTTCCAACCTGTCCTGCTGCTGCACTTGCCTCCCCCTCTGAAGACGTGTCCTCAGTTGGCTTATCACACCAGGTGGGGTCAGTCACCTCATCGTCCAGCGGCCCCTCCTCCGAATCCTCTGTGCGCTCCTCCCTCGGACTTACCGCCCTTACTACTACCTCACTCATAGACAACTGTGTCTCATCGTCCTCCTCACCCACTGAAAGCTCTTGAGACAGTTGCCGGAAGTCCCCAGCCTCATCCCCTGGACCCCGGGAACTTTCCAAAGGTTGGGCATCGGTCACGACAAACTCCTCCGGTGGGAGAGGAACCATTGTTGTCCAATCTGGGCAGGGGCCCGAGAACAGTTCCTGGGAGTCGGCCTGCTCCTCAGAATGTGTAATTTTCATGGAGTGAGGAGGCTGGGAGGAAGGAGGAGCAGCAGCCAGAGGATTCAGAGTTGCAGTAGTGGACGGCGTAGAAGACTGGGTGGTCGATAGATTGCTGGATGCACTTTCTACCATCCACGACAGGACCTGCTCACACTGCTCATTTTTTAATAAAGGTCTACGACTGGACCCAAAAATTGTGATATGAAGCTGGGGACCCCAGAAACTGTCCTCTCCTACTCCTTCAGCAGCTGGCTGTGATACACCTGGACCAGGAACTCGTCCTATGCCCACACCCTCACTTGAAACTCCGCGTCCTCAACCGCGTCCACGTCCTGTACCCCTACCCCTCAGCATGGTGGATTAAGAATCGAGCAGAGACAGAGCGGTGTAAAAATGTTTGTGAATTATTGCCGCGCAGTTGGTGGCTGCCAGCGGTAATATAACACAAAATGAAGCCAGAGATAAATTATAAGGAAGGCTGCACTTAGGCCTAGCTGTGAACTATGCAGTTTGGATGGAAGTCCCACAGGCCACACAGGCACATGCACTGGGTCACTGTCAGCCATAAAAAGGATTTCTTTTTAAAATTTCCTTTTTTTTCGATGCAATGCAGGCTGAGGCTAGGCAGTGTGTATTGCACTTTCAATCTATGGGCGTCTGACACACCCTGCACTTGTGAGACAGCTGGCGTGTAACACAGAGCGGTGTAAAAAATGTGTGGTTTCTTGGCGTAGACTTAGAGGCAGACAGCGCTGATGTTACACTAACTGCGGACACAAAATATTTACATGAAGGCTGCACGCAGACTCTGCTGTGCAATCCTGAGGTACTACAACTCCCAGCAACCACGGAGTTAAATGCACACACTCACAGGTTGCCCTAAGAAGGACCGTTGGGGTTCTTGTAGACAGGATTCTACACTACCACTGTCCCTGCCTGACCAATACTGCCCCTATACTGAAGTACAGACTGCAGCCTGAGAACGCTATAGCCTGCACGCCCGATATACATAAAAAAAAATTGTGCAAAACTGCTCACAGCAGCCACAACAGTAATGCACTAGGTGAACTGTGGTCCTAATAAGGACCGTTGTGGCTCTTGAAGATGCTAACACTGTCCCTATAGCAGCAGAAGCATCAGCAGCACTGTCCCTGATCTCTCTTAGCGTGTGTCTGTGGTGAGCCGCAGGCAGGGCAGATTTAAATACTCGGGTGTCACCTGATCTCCCCAGCCACTCACTGCAGGGGGGTGGTATAGGGCTGGAACGTCACAGGAGGAAGTTGTAATGCCTTCCCTGTCTTTCTGTTGGCCAGAAAAGGGCGCAAATTTCTCAGGGAAGGAAATGTAATGGAGTCGAGCACCGCGTGGTGCTCGCCTCGAGTAACGAGCATCTCGAACACCCTAATGCTTGAACGAGTATCAAGCTCGGACCAGTGCGCTCGCTCATCTCTATCAAGGATGCATCGGATGTTTGATAAAGACACAAATGTTTCACAGAAACATGGATACGTTCTAGTCCTGATTTAGACTTTTCGGAGTCCTAGTATTCAATGTGAATATCCATCGTAGCTCTTTCTTCATTAGTGCTCTCACTCTATCCCCCCCTCTGATTGTGTCAGGGACAGAATCTAGAACACGGAATCTCAGTTGGCTGACACTGTGACCCATGTCATAAAAGTGACTCGCTGGAGGGAGATCAAGCTTTTTGTGGCTGAAGATTCTCCCACATACTGGAGCCCACATGGGCAAGTAAGTAGATGTACTACATATGTTGATGGACAGGAATAACGGCCCTTGATGGGATAGGAATGCCCGTTTGAGGATGGTAAAATTTATCCCCCTTCACAATATTGGCACAGCTTGAACAATTCAAGCATGGATAATTACCTGACCTAGTCGGAAGAAATGTTCTCTGTCTTGTCCTATTAGCCTTGTCAAACTCCGAGTGAACTAACCAATCTCGTAAATTGGAGCATCTTCTGTAACACATAGTGGGCAATTGAGAAAAACCATCCACATTAGGGGCCAATTGGACAATTGGCCAGTGTTTTATCAGAATTGTTGAAATCTGTTTACTTGCAGGACTGTATGTGGAAATGACTGGAATACGATTCTGGTTACTATCTTTCTGTTTTACCGTCCAGAGTGTATCCCTAGATATTGATCTTGCCTTCCGTACCTTATCTCTAACCAGTGTTTCTGGATAGCCCCTACTCAAGAATTTCTCACACATTTGTGTGAGTCGTTCATCGAGAAACTCATTGTCTGTAATACGTTTCACCCTTAACATTTGGCTCCATGGAAGGGAGTCCAATGCTGTACGAGGATGAAAGCTATTATAAGCTATTATTGATCTCCCTATGGAAGGAATTCAATTCCTCCACTGTACCAGCCCTCACCACAAAGATGTCCTCAATATATCTGAGCCAGGAGACCACCAGGGGCCAATATGCCGACGTATAGACATGGGTGTCCTCAAAGATCCTGTATTAATAGTTCTATACAGATAAGATATTTGCTATGAATTGAATGAAGTTTTTGTACTTTGCCTATGTCTACTAAATGACTATAATATAGATTGATATAAGTGTGGGGGTGGGGGTGGTTTCATGCTGGCGTCCGGACGTCAGGAATGTCATTTACGTCATGACGTGGGGACGCTTCCTTTGTCCGGATGTAAACTAATGTGGGTGGATCCAGGCTGGCGCTTTGACGTCGACACCCTGCATCTCTAAGGACGCATCCCCAGTATGGACTGTCATATGACTCTGCCCTCCCCCGGATGTGGGCGGCTTCATACCGCTATCATTGTGGTAGGACATCTAATACCAGCGACGATGTTTTGCAGCAAAGGATTCTGGACTCCTGGACTACTGACTTGCACAATGGAGGAGGAGGAGCGTTCTGGTTCCTACCTAGGGTCATCAAATGTGTAGTGGATACAGGTGAATACATATGCAAATGTTCCTTAATTGATGTGCTCTGATTGGTTAAGCCTACGTTGTGTGCACTATATGTATGTCTTATGTCTCAGTTGTATGTATACTTGACAAAGACTCAGTTGTAAAGAGTCGAAACGTCGTTTATTCTGTGTGGGAAGGAATAAACCTTCACCGATTGTTCTGCACCATAACTGCTGCCTCCATTCGTCTCTTCATTGGAAATTATTGCTGAATGGTCTGCTTTGGATCCAGACCAGGCGGGCGTTTAGCAGGATCCTTGTCCGGCCCAATTAGGGCAGAATCCATGCTGCTGATGAAAAAGACTTATTTGGGTATCATAGTACAGAGCAGGCTCAGGAGCCGAGTCCACTTCATGAACGGCAGGTGTTGGTAGACATGACTCCAACAACAGCTGTAAACCAGGATTGAAATGTCCTGAATGACCCCTCCACATTGAGATTGGGGGGTGCTGTCTGGGTGTCATGGCAGGCTGGGGCCTTCTGACGGGCTGCTAGGAATGATTGCCTATTAAGATGTGCCTTGGTCTGTGGTACATCTTAATAGAATGCCTGTCAGAATAAATAGTCAAATGATTGCAAGTTCTTTAAATACTACAAAAAACTAAAAATATTAAAGGTTAAAACCCTCCTTTTTTCAATCATCACATCAAAAAATGAAAAAATTTTTAAAAATGGTATCGCTGCATCTGTGAAAGTCCAATTTATTACAATATCACATTATTAATGCCGCACGGTGAACACCATCAGAAAAAATACGCAGTGCCAGAACTGGACTTTTTAGTCACCCCGTCCCCAAGGAAAAAGTTAATAAAAAGTAATCAAAAAGTCGCATGTACCCCAAAATGGAACCAGTATGACCTACAGATCACCTGGCCAAAAACGTGCCCTCACACAGAGCTATCAATGGTAAAATGAAAAAATTTATGGGGGTCAGAAGATGGTGAAGAAAGTCTTTTTTTTTAAGTATTTTTTTTGAGTAGTTCAGCATAAAAACCTCTGAATCGTACTGACCCCCAGAATAAAGATCTACTGCATCGTCAGCACCATAGAAAACAGTGGGAAGGGGTTAAATATATCATTTCTTTCTACTTTACTCTCAGGACAAAGTCCTCCTGGGCACCGACTACCCCTTCCCCCTTGGAGAGCAGCAAGCAGGACAACTGATTGAGTCAATGAAGGACTTTGGCAAAGAATTGCAGGTAATGGGTTCTATTAGGCTAATAGAGAGTAGAGGGTGCACAAACCGCCGAGATGTAACGATCCCTCGAAACGGGATGTGCTGCTGAGACGTAATGAGTTGCCGAGATGTAATGAGTCACCGAGAGATGATGAGCCAACAAGACGTAGCGAACCACCGAGACATAATGAGCCACCGAGACATAATGAGCCACCGAGATGTAATGGGCCGCCGAAACGTAACGGGCCACCGAGATGTAACGGGTCGCCAAACGTAACACGCTGCCAATATGTTATAGGCCGCCGAAATATAGCGAACCACTGAAATATAACGAGCCACTGAGAAGTAACGGACCGCCAAGACGTAACGAGCCGCCGAGACGTAACGAACCAACAAGACATAACAAGCCGCCTAGAAGTAACGTGGCGCCGAGACGTTACGAGCCACTGACACGTAATGAGCCACCGAGACATAATCAGCTACCGAGACGTAACGAGCCGCCGAGACGTAACGAGTAGAGATGAGCGAGCACCAAAATGCTTGGGTGCTCATTGCTCAAGTCAAACTTTCCGCGATGCTCGTTTCGAGTAACGAACCCCATTAAAGTCAATGGGAGCATTTTTGTATAGGACAGATGCTCTGCATAGGTTATGACTTGTCAAACACCAGAAAACATCAGAAAGTCATGGAAATACCACAGAAACGGTTAGGGAAGGGCAGGGGCAGCATGCAGGGCTGCATCTGAGGCTCCCAGGTCCCACTATTAAGCCAAAATGGGGACAAGAGCCTTCTGGTCACAATTTACTTCGGACAAATCCTCATTAACAAGGCATACCTTAGCTAAGCACCACACTACCTCCAACAAAGCACAATCACTGCCTGCGGGACACACCGCTGCCTCTTCTACTGGGATACATGCTGGCATTGATGTCCAACCCCCCCGCACGACCCTGCGTCCACAGCGCACACAAAAGTGTCCCTGCGCAGCCTTCAGCTGCTCTCATGCCACACGCTGGCCTCACAGCCACACCACCCTCATGTCTATTTATAAGCGCGTACTGGATGAGGAGGAACCGGAGGCACACACTGCAGAGGGTTGGCAGGGCCAGGCAGCAACCCTCTGTGAAAGTGTGGACATAGCCCACAATGCTGTCTAGAATGGATGATAAATTGATGTACAATCATCATTCCAATCCCGTGCCACCTCCGTCACAAAATTGTCAGGAGCCGCAAACGTGGGCATAAAGGGGACTCAGGTGCCAGCATTTCTACACATCTCCACAATGCAGCAATACTCTGTGTGGGAAGTATGTGAGCGGGCGCAGGGTCAGGCTTGGTCCCAGCAAACACCTTGTGTGACCCAAGGTGCTGTGAGTTACATAGCAATGGGAAATCCATGTGTCCCCACACAATTCATTCTGTGTAGGTGTCAGATAGCTCAAAACCGCAAGGGGAAGTCTTTGAGTTCCTTGGGCTGCCTATGCTGTCGGTGCACAAAGATGGTATTACACAGCAAGAAATCAGAGTGCCCAAACATGGCAGAGTTTCACCCCGCCAAGGACCTCGGCCCACATTTCTACCCTAGTCAGTCAGTGTATTTGTGCCAGACAAGTAAAGCAACGCAATGGGAAGTCTTTGTGCACTTACAGCATAGGCGAGCCCAAGGAACTCAAGCATGGTATTACACATGAGGAAATCAGAGTGCCCAAACATGGCAGAGTTTCACCCCACCAAGGACCTCGGCCCACATTTCTTCCCTAGTCAGTCTGTTTATTTGTGCCAGACAGGTAAAACACCGCAATGGGAAGTCTTTGTAACATTTCTGTAGCAAAAGTATAGGCAGACCCCAGTAACATTTCCATTGCAAAAGTATAGGTGAACCCCTGTAACATTTCTGTACCAAAAGTATAGGCAGACCCCAGTAACATTTCTGTAGCAGAAGTATAGGCAGACCCCTGTAACATTTCTGTAGCAAGAGTATAGGCGAACGGCAGTAACATTTCTGTACCAAGAGTATAGGCGGACCCCAGTAACATTTCTGTACCAAAAGTATAGGCGAACCCCTGAAACATTGGTGTACCATGAGTGCAGGCGAAGGCCGGAAAAATTAGTTAGATAACAGTATAGGCGAGGGCCAGAAAAATTGGTGTACCAAGAGTACAAGTGTACCCCTGAAAAATTGCTCAACCGCGAGGGCAGGTGAAAGCCATAAACATCTTTTAAAGATACACCTCGCTGTTGCTTAATTTGTAACAGAGCCTGGAGGCAGACCTGTGAAAAAATTGGTTTTTGTTAAAGTATCCATACTTTTAAAACTTTGAAAAATTGTAAAATCCTTTTAAACTGAGCCTTTTGGGCCGCAGAAAAATTAGCAGTTCAGCGTGATGACATGCTGTTTTAGGAGGAGGAGGAGTAATAATATCCGAGAGTGATTGACAAAGCTAATTCCCCCTTTTTTTGTGGGGATAGAGGATGCATTTTTCTCCGGTGCAGCGAAAAGAATCATTAGGTTTCGCTGCTCTCCGCCGGTGGAGAAGAGAAGTCTGGGGAAATCCAGCCTTTGTTCATCTTTATGTGTGTAAGCCTGTCAGCGCTGGCAGTTGACAGGCGGGTACGCTTATCCGTGATGATTCCCCCAGCTGGACTAAACACTCTCTCTGACAAGACGCTAGCGGCAGGGCAGGCCAGCACCTCTAGGGCGTACAGTGCAAGTTCGTGCCACGTGTCCAGCTTTGACACCCAATAGTTATATGGAGCAGAGGCATCATGGAGGACGGTGGTACGATCGGCTATGTACTCCCTCACCATCTTTTTACAGTGCTCCCTCCGACTCAGCCTTGACTGGGGAGTGGTGACACAGTCTTGCTGGGGAGCCATAAAACTGTCAAAGGCCTTGGAGAGTGTTCCCTTGCCTGCACTGGACATGCTGCCTGATCCCCTTGCCCCCCCCCCCCTGCCACTTGGCCCTTGGAAATGCGTCTTCTGCCACTAGCGCTGTCAGATGGGAACCTTAGCATCACTTTTTCCACCAGGGCCCTGTGGTATTGCATCACTCTTGTACCCCTTTCCTCTTTGGGAATGAGAGTAACGTGGGTCAAGAAGGGTGTACACCCGGTAATCCATGTTGACCAGAATGCATCTAATGTGAGGGTCACGGGAAAGGCGGCCTAACATGAAGTCAGCCATGTGTGCCAGGGTCCCAGTACGCAGCACATCGCTGTCCTCACTAGGAAGATGACTTTCAGGATCCTCATACACGTTGAACAGATGAGAGGCAAGCAGCATGGGTACCCTCTGCAGTGTGGCCAGCTGTCTCTTCCTCCCTTCCTCTAAAACGTGCTAAGATATAGACATGAGGGTGGTCTGGCTATCAAGTGACACACTTTCATCCCCCATCTTCTGTTCCAACCGCAAAGCATCGGCCTTTATGCTTAGCAGCGAACTTCTCAGCAGGCAAAGCAGCGGGGTGGTAATGCTAATGATTGCCGCATCGCCGCTCACCATCTGGTAAGACTCCTCAAAGTTTCCAAGGACCAGGCAGATATCTGCCATCCATGCCCACTCCTCAGTAAAGAATTGCGGAAATAGTGGACTGCGTAGAAGACTGGGTGGTCGATGCATTACTGGACTTGTTTTCTGCCATCCACGACAGGACCTGCTCACACTGCTCTGTTTGTAAAAAAGGTCTACCACGCGGACCCGTACATTGTGCTATGAAGCTGTGGAGCCCAGAAACTCGCCTCTCTCCTAATCCCACAACAGCCAGCTGTGATTCACCTGGACTAGGAACTTGGCCTCTGCCCACACCCTCACTTGGACGTCCGCGTCCACGTCCTCGACCCTTACCCCTGGTCCTCATCATGTCGTATTAAGAATAGAATAGGGCCCAAATAAATGACCCCACTGTACAGCACTGACTACTGGGCCTAATTCACCACACATAGAGACTTGCAGATAGCGGAGGCTCTATGCTGTGACTTGTAAAAATTAACCCGCTGTCTTGCGCTGATACCTAGGGGTAATTTACTGCTCGCAGAGACTTGTAGATAATAGAGGCTGTGTGGAGTGGGAGAAGACTCTAAAGCCAGTGGATAGTGCTGGTAACTGCGGCTATCTCAACCCCACCAAGGAAAGGGTATTGCGAGACGCTCTGCACAGCGGCTGAGCTGAAATACTTTGCAGTGGCCCCGGTAATATCACAGTACTGTTTAGTGGTGAGACCTCTGTCTAATGCACTGCAGACATAGAACGGTATAAATGAGGTAGTTCGCAGTAGGCTAGGAAATCTTAGAGTGCAGTTTCACGGTGAGAGCTGGTTGTACGGCACTGCAGGCTGAGAACGCTATTGCTGACAGGCTGCGAACTGGCCTAGATGCGTAATACTAAAATGGATGCACTACAACTTCCAGCCAGCCACAACTATAATGCACACGGTCAGATGTAGCCCTAAGAAGGACCGTTGGGGTTCTTGAAGACAGGATCCTACTCTAACACTCTCCCTATATAGGCAGTTCTGTCCCTAAACTCTGCATAATACACTGCAGACTGAGAATGCTACAGCTGAAATGGCCTGCACAGCCAGAGATGCTTTAAAAAAAAATAATTGGTGCACTACTACTCCCAGCCAGCCACAACAGTAATGCACACCATGAAGAGTAGCCCTAAGAAGGACTGTTGGGGTTCTTGAAGACAGGGAAAGTATTAGAGTAGGATCCTATGTCAGCAGCAGCTCTTTCCCTAACCTCTGCCAGTGTGTGTCTGAGGCGAGCCGCGGGCGGGACCACTTTTAGTACTCGGCGGTCACCTGATCGGCCCAGCCACTCACTACTGTGGGAGGGGAGAGGGCTTGCACGTCACAGCAGGAAGTGGTAATGCCTTCCCCGCATGTCTATTGGCTAGAAAATGGCGCTAAACATGCGGGGAAGTAAATGCAATTGACTCGAGTACCGCGTGGTGTTCGTCTCGAGTAACGAGCATCTCGAGTACCCTAATGCTCCAACGAGCATCAAGCTCAGACGAGTGTGCTCGCTCATCCTTAGTAACGAGCCACCGTGATGTAACGAGATGCCAAGAAGGGGTTACACATTATCTGTGTAGTGTGTGTGCTGGAGTATGGCAGGAGGGATACATGCAGTGCACATACTATGATTGTCATTGTAGAGACATCACAAACATGGACAACCCCCCACTCCCCTATCCAGTTCAGCCTATTCTACTGCAGTGTTGAAGGTAACCCCCCATCCTCCACCCCCATTCTTCCCAACTGCAAACAATCCAATTAGCATAAATTCTGATAATTGTTTTGACTGCTGTAGTCCTTCCATCCTATTGATTACTTCAGGTGCCTATCTGTCAGCCGCTCAAACTCTGGTATGTCCTTCTTGAGTACCACCGCCCCAATCTGTCCTCAATATTCCATGTGTGGTCTGACCAGTGACTTGTGACTTTTGGTAGGTGAGATACACCGACCACCCCTTTATTTACCCCCATCTAGTAGCGTTGGAATCCTTTTGCCTTAAGATCCTCAGGGATTCGCCGTGGTTTAGATTTCACTAGATGATGAAATGGCTCTGCAAGAATTTCGGCCCCTGCGGACAGGAAGCTTCTTGTAGTCGCTGCAGATTAGATGGCGGTGCTGACATGTTCTGACCGGCTGACAGGAAGGGGTCAGCGATTCATGCTGCTTGTGCCAAATTCTGCCCTCCCATCAGCCACATAAATCTGTCTCCATCTGACCAGGAGATGTTTTCCCGCTGCTCAGTGATACAAGTTTTGCGCTCTTTTGCCCGCTGGAGTCTCGTCTTTGTGTTTCTCTTAGACACAATGGTGATGGAACTGGTCATCTGCTGTTATAGTAATAATTTTAATTTGTATAACGCCAACATATTTCACAGAGTTTAAGAAATCGGGCACAACATACACCAAGTGAGTCTTGACATCCAGTATTAAATGGATGCAAATACTGAACAGGGTGGGGGTGCTCGTCGCAGGAGCTTACAGATCAAAAAGAAGTGTGTATATATACACATTACTAGCTGATATACCCGGTTTCACCCAAGTTAATTTGATACAGGTGTTTAAGTAGTCAAAGTTACTTTAGAGGAATGGAGGAATAAAATCTGTATACATATAGAGGAGCGTTAGATTCTCTTCAGGCTGCATGTACCGATGTCCCTCTGCAGAATGTGCTGCCGCTCCCATCCTCATTTTGGACCTAAAGAATGCTTGCGCCAAATTTCAAGCTTGTACAACACACGGAAGTTACATTACAAAGGGGTTCACTTACTTTTGCAATTAGCATTAAATTATCGAGTTGTGCCCCCTTTACTTTTCCAATGTATGGCATAAAGAATGGTTGTGCCAAATTGCACGCTTTTACGACACCAGAAAATTACATCACATAGGGGTGCCAATACTTTTGCACTTAGCATTAAATAATAGTATTGAATAATCGAGTTGTGACCCCTTTACGTTTCCTATTTTCTGCATACAGCTGTTATCTTCTCAGAGCGCTCAGCTGGTATACAGCTGAGCGCTCTGAGCGGGGTATGCAGAAGACAGCTAGAGCGCTGTCTTCTGCATAGTTCTGCTGTGTTCTCTGAGTGAGATATCAGCTGCAACTATAGTATCAGTGGTATCCCGTTGAGAACTCAGTGCGCAGTCCTGATAAGGCTCATCGTTGTCTTTCAGCTGGCTGAAAGACAACGATGAGCGAATCGCTAACGAAAACTGCATGATGGCTGCGCATTTAGACCCAACGATTCTCACTCAAAATATGGCTTTGAGAAGGAATCGTTGGGTTTAAATGGGCCTTAAGTTGGCGCTATACAAATAACAACATTTATTTTTATTTATTTTATTTCTCAGAAACCATTAAGCCTCAGGAAAAATTGTAATGTAACAAATAACACTCAAATGTAAAATTTGGCACGACCATTCTCTGTGTTTTAAATAGGAAAAGTAAAGGGGTCACAACTTTACTATTCAACTGTAAGTGACCACCTATGCTATGTACATAATCTAATTCTCTAACTTCCCAGTGTCGTACAAACTTGAAATTTGGCACAACCATTCTTTAGGTCGTAAATAGAATTCAATATTCAAGTTGTGACCCCTTTACATTTCCTAAGTGCAAAAGAAAGTGATGCCCTTTGTAATGTAACTAATAACACACATCTGTACCGAACAAAGATGACATTGGCCGTGATCATTCTTTAGGTCTTAAATAGGAAAAATAAAAGGTTGTAACATCAATATTCAATTTTATGCATGAAAAACTGTGGGAAAATCTTTTCTCAGAAGCCATAAAGCCGAGGGAAATGCGTTGTATACTGAGAAGAATCCACCCCAGCTCTATGCTTATATAATAAGGAAAAACTAACTGACCTCTGTGTATATACTCAGGAGAATCTGCCTTCAATCTATGTGTAGATACCGAGGAGAATCCACCTCACCTCTATGTGTATATACTGAGGAGAATCTACCTCACCTCTATGTGTATATACTGAGGAGAATCTGCCTCACCTCTATGTGTATATACTGAGGAGAATCTACCTCACCTCTGTGTGTATATACTGAGGAGAATCTACCTCACCTCTATGTGTATATACTGAGAAGAATCTACCTCACCTCTATGTGTATATACTGAGGAGAATCTGCCTCACCTCTATGTGTATATACTGAGGAGAATCTACCTCACCTCTATGTGTATATACTGAGGAGAATCTACCTCACCTCTATGTGTATATACTGAGGAGAATCTACCTCACATCTTTGTGCATATACTGAGGAGAATCTACCTCACCTGTATTTGTATATACTGAGGAGAATCTGCCTCACCTCTATGTGTATATAGTGAGGAAAATCTACCTCACCTCTATGTGTATATACTGAGGAGAATCTACCTCACCTCTATGTGTATATACTGAGGAGAACCTACCTCCCCACTATGTGTATATACTGAGGAGAACCTACCTCCACTCTATGTGTGTATACTGAGGAGAATCTACCTCACCTCTGTGTGTATATACTGAAGAGAATCTACCTCACCTCTATGTGTATATACTGAGGAGAATCTACCTCACCTCTATGTCTATATACTGAGGAGAATCTACCTCACCTCTATGTGTATATACTGAGGAGAATCTACCTGACCTCTATGTCTATATACTGAGGAGTTTCTACCCCACCTTAATGTGTACATAATGAGGAGAATCTACCTCACCCCTATGTGCATATACTGAAGAGAATCTGCCTCAAAGCTATGTGTATATACTAAGGAGAATCTACCTCAAAACTGTATATATACTGAGGAAAATCTACCTCACCTCTATGTGTATATACTGAGGAAAATCTACCTCACCTCTAGGTGTATATACTGAGGAGAATATACCTCACCTCTAGGTGTATATACTGAGGAGAATCTACCTCACCTCTATGTGTATATACTGAGGAGAATCTACTGCCCCTGTCTGTGTATATATTGAAGAGAATCTACCCTACCTCTATGTGTGTATACTAAGGGGAATCTACCACACCTCTATGTGTATATACTTTAGAGAATCTACTTCACCTCTATGTCTGTGTACTGAGGAGAATCTACCTCACCTCTAAGTGTATATACTGAAGATAATCTACCTCACCTCTATGTGCATATACTGAGGAGAATCTACCTCACCTCTATGTGTATATACTGAGGGGAACCTACATCACCTCTAAGTCTATGTACTGAGGAGAATCTACCTCACCTCTATGTCTATATCCTGAAGAGAATCTACATCACCTCTAAGTCTATGTACTGAGGAGAATCTACCTCACCTCTAAGTGTATATACTGAGGAGATTCGACCTTGCCTCTATGTGTATATACTGAGGAGAATCTACCTCACCTCTATGTGTATATACTGAGAAGAATCTACCTCACCTCTATGTGTATATACTAAGGAGAATGTACCTCACATCTATGTGTACACACTGAATAGAATCTACCTCCCCTTTCTGTTTATATACTGAGGAGAATCTACCTCACCTCTATGTGTCTGTATATACTGAGGAGAATCTACCTCACCTGTATTTCTATATACTGAGGAGAATCTACCTCACCTCTATGTGTATATATACTGAGGAGAATCTACCACCCCTGTCTCTGTATATATTGAAGAGAATCTAACCCAGCTCTTTGTGTATATACTGAGGACAATCAACCTCGCCTCTATGTGTATGTACTGAGGAGAATCTACCTCGCCTCTATGTCTCTTTAATGAGAAGAATCTACCTCACCTGTCTGTGCATATACTGAGAAGAATCTACCTCACCTGTATGTCTATATACTGAGGAGAATCTACCTCCCCTCTATGTGTATATAAGGAGCAGAATCTACCTCACCTCTATGTGTATATATACTGAGGAGAATCTATCTCACCTCTAAGAGAATATACTAAGGAGAGTCCACCTCGCCTCTATGTGTATATACTGCGGAGAATCCACCTGGCCTGATTGTGTATATACTAAGGAGAATCTACCTCGCCTCTATGTGTATATACTAAGGAGAATCTACCTCACCCCTATGTGTATATACTGCGGAGAATCTACCTCACCTCTATGTGCATATACCGAGGAGAATATACCTCACCTCTATGTGTATATACTGAGGAGAATCCACCCTACCTCTATGTGTAAATACCAAGGAGAATCTACCTCACCTCTATGTGTATATACGGAGTAGAATCCACCTCACCTCTATGTGCATATACCGAGGAGAATCTACCTCACCTCTATGTTTATATACTGATGAGAATCTACCTGACGTCTATGTGTATATACTGAGGAAAATCTACCTCACCTCTATGTGTATATACTGAGGAGAATCTACCTCACCTCTATGTGTATATAATGAGGAGAATCTACCTCACCACTATGTGTATATACTGAAGATAATCAACTTCAAAGCTATGTGTATATACTGAGGAGAATCTACCTCACCTCTATGTCTATATACTGAGGAGTTTCTACCCCACCTTATTGTGTACATAATGAGGAAAATCTACCTCACCTCTATGTGTATATACTGAGGAGAATCTACCTCACCCCTATGTGTATATACTGAGGAGAATCTACCTCACCACTATGTGTATATACTGAAGATAATCAACTTCAAAGCTATGTGTATATACTGAGGAGAATCTACCTCAAATCTATGTGTATATACTGAGGAAAATCTACCTCACCTCTATGTGTATATACTGAGGAGAATCTCCCTCACCTCTCTGTGTATATACTGAGGAGAATCTACCTCCCCTCTATGTGTATATACTGAGGAGAATCTACTGTCCCTGTCTGTGTATATATTGAAGAGTATCTACCCTACCTCTATGTGTGTATACTGAAGAGAATCTACCTCACCTCTATATGTGTATACTGAAGAGAATCTACTTCACCTCCATGTCTATATACTGAGGAGAAACTACCCCCCAGCTATGTGTATGTACTAAGGAGAATCTACCTCCAAGCTGTGTGTATATACTGAGGAGAATCTACCTCACCTCTATGTGTATATACTGAGGAGAATCTACCTCATCTCTTTGTGTATATACTGAGGAGAATCTACCGCACCTCTATGTGTATATACTGAAGAGAATCTACTTCACCTCTATGTCTCTATAATGAGGAGAAACTACCTCCAAGCTATGTGTATATACTGAGGAGAATCTACCTCACCTCTATGTCTCTATAATGAGGAGAAACTACCTCACATCTATGTGTATATACTGAGGAGCATCAACCTCCCCTCTATGTCTATATCTTGAGGAGAATCTACGTCACCTCTAAGTCTATGTACTGAGGAGAATCTACCTCACCTCTGTGTCTATATACTGTGGAGAATATACCTCACCTCTGTGTGTACATACTGAGGAGAATCTACCTCACCTCTGTGTGTACATACTGAGGAGAATCTACCTCACCTCTAAGTGTATATACTGAAGAGAATCTGCCTCACCTCTATGTGTATATACTGAGGAGAATCTACCTCACCTCTATGTGTATATACTGAGGAGAATCTACCTCACCTCTATGTGTATATACTGAGGAGAATCTACCCCACCTCTATGTGTTGTACTGAGGAGAATCTACCTCACCTCTATGTGTATATACTGAGGAGAAACTACCTGACCTCTATGTCTATATACTGAGGAGTTTCTACCCCACCTTAATGTGTACATAATGAGGAAAATCTACCTCACCTCTATGTGTATATACTGAGGAGAATCTACCTCACCACTATGTGTATATACTGAAGAGAATCAACCTCAAAGCTATGTGTATATACTGAGGAGAATCTACCTCAAATCTATGTGTATATACTGAGGAAAATCTACCTCACCTCTATGTGTATATACTGAGGAGAATCTACCTCACCTCTATGTGTATATACTGAGGAGAATCTACCTCACCTCTATGTGTATATAATGAGGAGAATCTACCTCACCTCTATGTGTATATACTGAGGAGAATCTACCTCCCTTCTATGTGTATATACTGAGGAGAATCTACTGCCCCTGTCTCTGTATATATTGAAGAGAATCTACCCTACCTCTATGTGTGTATACTGAAGAGAATCTACCTCACCTCTATATGTGTATACTAGGGGGAATCTACCGCACCTCTATGTGTATATACTGAAGAGAATCTACTTCACCTCTATGTCTATATACTGCGGAGAAACTACCTCCAAGCTATGTGTATGTACTAAAGAGAATCTACCTCCAAGCTGTGTGTATATACTGAGGAGAATCTACCTCATCTCTTTGTGTATATACTGAGGAGAATCTACCTCACCTCTGTGTATATACTGAGGAGAATCTACCTCACCTCTGTGTATATACTGAGGAGAATCTACCTCAGCTCTATGTGTATATACGGAGGAGCATCTACCTCCCCTCTATGTCTATATCCTGAGGAGAATCTACGTCACCTCTAAGTCTATGTACTGAGCAGAATCTACCTCAACTCTAAGTGTATATACTGAAGAGAATCTACCTCACCTCTATGTGTATATACTGGGGAGAATCTATCTCACCTCTATGTGTATATACTGAGGAGAATCTACCTCACCTCTATGTGTATATACTGAAGAGAATCTACCTCACCTCTATGTGCATATACTGAGGAGAATCTACCTCACCTCTATGTCTATATCCTGAAGAGAATCTCCGTCACCTCTAAGTCTATGTACTGAGGAGAATCTACCTCACCTCGAAGTGTATATACTGAGGAGAGTCGACCTTGCCTCTATGTGTATATACTGAGGAGAATCTACCTCACCTCTATGTGTATATACTGAGGAGAATCTACCTCACCTCTATGTGTATATACTATGGAGAATGTACCTCACATCTATATGTACACACTGAATAGAATCTACCTCCCCTTTCTGTTTATATACTGAGGAGAGTCTACCTCACCTTTATGTGTATATACTGAGGAGAATCTACCTCACCTCTCTGTGTATATACTGAGGAGAATCTACCTCCCCTCTATGTCTATATACCGAGGAGAATCTACCTCACCTCTATGTGTATATACTGAGGAGAGTCTACCTCACCTTTATGTGTATATACTGTGGAGAATCTATCTCATCTCTAAGAGACTATACTAAGGAGAGTCAACCTCACCTCTATGTGTATATACTGCGAAGAATCTACCTCGCCTGATTGTGTATATACTAAGGAGAATCTACCTCACCTCTATGTGTATATGCTGAGGAGAATCTACCTCCCCTCTATGTGTCTATATACTGAGAAAAATCTACCTCACCTCTATGTGTATATACTAAGGAGAATCTACCGCAGCTCTATGTGTATATACTGAGGAGAATCTACCTCACCTGTATGTCTATACACTGAGGAGAATCTACCTCACCTCTATGTGTATATACTGAGGAGAATCTACCTTACCTGTGTGTATATACTGAGGAGAATCTACCTCACCTGTCTGTGTATATACTGAGGAGAATCTACCTCACCTCTTTGTGTATATAATGAGGAGAATCCACCTCACCTTTATGTGTATATAATGAGGAGAATCTACCTCACCTCTATGTGTATATACTGAGGAGAATCTACCTCCCCTCTATGTGTATATACTGAGGAGAATCAACCTCACCTCTGTATGTATACAATGAGGAGAATCTAGCTCACATTTATGTCTATATACTGAGGAGAATATTACTCACCTCTGTGTGTCTATATACTGAGGAGAATCTATCTCACCTCTATGTGTATATATACTTAGGAGAATCTAGCTCACCTGTCTGTTTATATACTGAGGAGAATCTACCTCACCTTTATGTGTATATACTGCGGAGTTTCTACCTCACCTCTCTGTGTATATACTGAAGAGAATCTACCTCACCTCTATGTGTATATACTGAAGAGAATCTACCTCACCTCTATGTGTATATACTGAGTAGAATCTACCTCACCTGTATGTCTATACACTGAGGAGAATCTACCTCACCTGTATGTCTATACACTGAGGAGAATCTACCTCACCTGTATGTCTATATACTGTGGAGAATCTACCTCACTTATATGTGTATATGTACTGAGGAGAATCTAGCTCACCCCTATATGTATACAATGAGGAGAATCTAGCTCACCTTTATGTGTATATACTGAGAAGAATCTACTTCACCTGTATGTTTATATGGTGAGGAGAATCCACCTCACCTGTATGTCTATATACTGAGGAGAATCTACCTCACCTCTATGTGTGTATATACTGAGGAGACTCTAGATCACCTCTATGTGTATACAATGAGGAGAATCTACCTCACCTCTATGTGTATATATACTGAGGAGAATCTAGCTCACCTCTATGTGTATACAATGAGGAGAATCTAGCTCATCTTTATGTGTATATACTGAGGAGAATCTACCTCACCTCTATGTGTATATATACTGAGGAGAATCTACCTCACCTCTATGTGTGTATATACTGAGGAGACTCTAGATCACCTCTATGTGTATACAATGAGGAGAATCTAGCTCATCTTTATGTTTATATACTGAGGAGAATCTACCTCACCTCTATGTGTATATATACTGAGGAGAATCTAGCTCACCTCTATGTGTATACAATGAGGAGAATCTAGCTCATCTTTATGTGTATATACTGAGGAGAATCTACCTCACTTCTATGTGTCTATATACTGAGGAGAATCTACCTCACCTCTATGTGTATGCTGAGGAGAATCTACCTCACCTGTCTGTTTATATACTGAGGAGAATCTATCTCACCTCTGTGTATATACTGAGGAGAGTTTAGCTCACCTCTCTGTGCATATACTGAGGAGAATCTACCTCACCTGTATGTGTATATACTGAGGAGAATCTACCTCACTTATATGTGTATATGTACTGAGGAGAATCTACCTTACCTTTATGTGTATATACTGAGGAGAATCTAGCTCACCTCTCTGTGCATGTACAGAGGAGAATCTACCTCACCTGTATGTGTATATAATGAGGAGAGTCTACCTCACCTTTGAGTGTATATACTGAGGAGACTCTACCTCACCTCTATGTGTGTATACTGAGGTGAATTTACCTCACCTCTCTGTCCATATATTGAGGAGAATGTATCTCACCTTTATGTCTTCATACTGAGAAGAATCTGCCTCACCTATGTGTGTATATACAGAGGAGAATTTACCTCACCTCTGTGCGTGTATACTGAGGAGAATCTACCTCACCTATCTGTCTATATACTGTGGAGAATCTAACTGACCTCTATGTGCATATAGTGAAAGGCTGTAAAGTACATAAGGAAGCGGCCATGGACTGGAGTGATAGAGCATTTAAGGCTAAGAAGGAGCTGCAACCTCCAGTCTGGGGGTAAATTTGAATAAAAGTGGTGTTACCTTAAAGGATTTAAAGTGAGGAGAATGGGAGGGGCGGCATATTCTGCAGAGGGACATTGGTACTTGCAGCCTGAAGATAATCTAATGCTCCACTATGTGTTATTCATTTTTTAATCCTCAGTTCCTCTGAAGCATCCATGGCTTCACAAAATTTTCACTGCGAACTACAGGTAACCACCTGAACAAAATTAACTTGGGCGAAGCCAGTTTTTATCAGCTAGTATATAGGGCAAGTACCCTTGGTGCAAGGCTGGATGCACTCTAGTTGAAGGCTCAATAATGAGAGCCACCAACTAAAATGCAGGAGGTCCCATGTTCGATCTACAACAGTAGGTCCCTCCTTCGAAGATGGCCTGATTTACCAGGGTACCTCTTCTAGAACTCCCCTGGGAGTCTTGAAGCATGTGCATCCTTGTCTGGCTCCTAAGAGATTTTCTCCTACCTGTAACCCTGCCCCCACATAATGTACGGGAGTCTAAGATTTCCTTTATGATGAATTCGTCTTGCCCCTGAACCTTCACAGGAAGGGGGGGCAGCTGTTGTCTTCCCGTGAAGGTATTTTCATGTAATCTTTTTAACAGGTAAACATGGAAGACTGGATGGATCCTAAGGCGGCCTGGGGCTTCAAGCGGAAAGCCACCTGGCTGACCCTTGCTGAAATCGGGAAGCATCCAATTAACCTCTGCCCCAGTTTGGGAGAAGGCATGTAGATTTATAGATTCATGATGGATAACCACACCTTCTCTCCAACCTGGAAAGGATGAGCTGCTTAGTGGTTCCGGTCTGCTGCTTTTTTGTAGGCTTCCTGGGCTTCTTGCAAGGTCTCTTTCAATTTCCTCTGGGTTTCAGACAATGCCGTCAGTCTGTGATTGACAGTTGGGATAGGAGTGTTGATAGGAAGGCTGAGTAGTAAGCATAGAATGGGCGGTTGAGCTGTGTTGGGCATTGTTGTAGATGAACTCTGCTGTTGATAAATAATCCACCCAGTCATCCTGAAGATGGGAGATGAAGCAGTGGAGATACTGCTCTAAAGTCTGTTTGTTTTTTCGGTCTGGCCATTAGACTGAGGATGAAAAGCAGAAGTTTTTGCAGAATTTTGAGGTGAATTGAACCTCTATGTCTGAGACCACATAATCTGTAATACCATGTAGTCGGAAAACTTCCCGGATCATCAACTCCGCAGTGTGCTTGGCGGTGGGAATCTTTTTTATGGGGATGACAACAAGGGGGGTAGTCAATCATCTTGACAGCGGCAGGTCCACTATAAAGTCCATAGATATTGATACCCATGGCCTAGGTGGGACTGGAAGAGGTTGTCAGAAACTCAGAGGGTGAGATCGTGGCCTCTTTTTCCAGCACAACCTTTGCAAGAGATGACACACCTCTTCACATTCCTCCTGCAGTGGGGCCACCAGAAGGATCGAAGCCACAGTTCCAAAGTTTTTGTGACCCCAAGGTTACTGGCAAGCTTGGAATCGTGAACTCGTTTGAAAACTTCGAGTCGACCAGCCTCGGGAACATATAGTTGGTGTTCCTGCCTTCAAATTCCATCTTTGAAAGAAAGCTTCACATCCTTAGAACACCTCAGGAAAGGGTCATTTTTGTATACTGCCTTAAGCTTTGTTACAAGGTCTTCAGAGTGCAGGATACCCCAAAAGATTTTGGGGGACAGAATTGTGTAGTCTATGTTTGACCTCTGCAAATATCCTGGAAAACGCATCCACCTTGCCATATCTGAAACTGGGGTGGTAGGACAAGATAAAATTAAAGCTGGAGAAGAACCGGGCCCACAGAGAAATTCTAAATGTTTGTGGTCAGCAAAAAACATTACTGAATGATGGGTTACTTCCAAAAGCTACATTGATGGCAGAAGCTCCTTGTTCTCAATGTCATAGTTTTTCTCTATGGGTGATAAAGTGTTAGACAGAAATACATGAGGATGTAGTTGCATCTTATCTCTGACCCGTTGTGACTGGATAGCTCCCACTGTGTACTCGGAGGCGTCTACCTCAACCACAAAAGGCAATTCTGGTCTTGGATGGATCAGTACTGATGCTGAAGTGAAAAGAGTCTTTAATTTTTCTAAGGCGGCCTGTGTCTCCGAGAATCAGGAAAACGTGTGTGCTTTCTTTGTGAGGGAAGTGATGGAAGAGATTGTCTTTGAAAAGTCCTTAATAAATCTGTAGAAGTTTACAAAACTGATTAGGTGCTGTACTTCTTTCAAATTTCTTGGAATGGGCCAATCTAGGATGGCTTTAATCTTGCTAGGGTCCATACTTAGGCCGTCTAGGGAGATAATGTATCCCAGTAATTGCAGTTGGATCTGTTCAAACTCGCACTTCTCTAGATTGATGTAGAGATTATTCTTTTGGAGTCGTTCCAAGACCACCGAAACGTGCCTGCGATGTTTCTCCAAGTTATCAGAGAAGATGAGGATGTCGTCGAGATATGCCCAACAGGTCTTGAAATACATCATTGATAAAGTGCTGGAAGATGGCAGGAGCATTGTAAAGGCCAAATGGCATCACTAGGTATTCGAAATGTCCATATCGCGTTCTTGTCCCTTATTAGATCTAGTTTAATGAAGACCCTGGCGGAGCGAGTCTCTGTAATAGTTCTGGAATCAAGGAAAGGGGGTATTGATTCTCGACCTGTAATCGATACATGGTCGCAGGGTTGAGGAACTCTTTTGCACAAAAAATGTAGGCACTCACCTGCGAACAAAAAGTTCAAACGAACCCCCTATTCAAATTTTCGGCCAGGTATTCTCAGAGTACCTTCAACTCCAGTCGTGAAAGACTATAGATCCGCCTGAATGGAATAGAAGCATCAGGGAGCAACTCCACTGGGCAATCATAGGGCCAATGAGGTGACAGCTTGTCAGCTTTCTTCTTGCTGCAGACCTCCCTGAACATCTGGCATTGAACTGGTACCTTCTCAACATCCTCGGCGTCTGACACTGATTTAAGGGTGGATGGTGCTGTCTTGCAGTTCTCTTTACAGTAATCTGAACGTAAGGAATTAGTCCTCGATTCCCCGTTGATAGAGGGATTATGGGTACAGAACCAGGGGATCCCGAGAATCACCGAAAATCTAGGGAATGAGAGGAGCTGGAAGCTGATCATTTCTTGGTGGTCAGGTTTCATGCGGAGCTCCAGTTTGATTGTCTCCGGTGTGGTTAGTTCCAAGGACAAGGGTGACCCTTTCACTGTTTCCATATCAATCAGTATGGGCTTAAGTCTGGTTGCAGTGCTTTTTTCAAGAGTGAATCTTAAGTCCATGAAGTTTTCTCCTGCTCCTTAATCCAACATCGCTGAGCACTGTGTCCTCTGATTTACCGTTCAGATCTCTATTGGGAGGACAAAATGATGGAGCAGGAAAGAGTTTTCACACCGTCTTGAACTACTGGTGCAAAGGTGTGTTTGGTGGCATCGTCTTGCGTTGTGACGGCTTGAATGGTCATAGTCTTGACGTTGGCTAGGGCGAGAGTCCTTCGGAATTTATTTGGACAGTTTAAGGCATAATATCCCAAGCTTCCACAATAAAGGCAAAGATTTTCAGGATGGTGACTTTCCTTTTCAGTCGTGGAAAGGGGCTTGCATGACATCAACCTGCATCTGTTCTGGTGCGGCTTCAGTCCTCAGCTGGGGACTCAATGTGGATTGGTACCTAAACCCTCCAGTCTCTCTTTTCGCTGCTCGGAAAGTCTCTGGTCAATTAGGATGCACAGCTAAATGTAATCTTCCAGGTTACCAGGGGTCTCCACTCTAGCAAGTTCATCCTTTACCCATTGAGATAATCCCTGATGGAATTGGCTCTGTTGTGCAGCTGGATTCCATGTGGTATCATTCGCCCAGCCATGAAATTCTGCTGTATACTCTGCAACTGAAAGTTGCCCTTGTCGTAGATTATGTAACCTCCCTTGGCCATAGCACAGCGGTTGGAATCATCAAAGATTTTACCTGTAGCAGTCGTGAAGGCATCGAGGCTATCAAGAAGATTACTGTTGATCTCTACTAGGGTGGCCCATAGCTATAGGTAATTTTCAGAAAGTTAAATTTCTGCTGCTCCCAACCCCTAATCCTGTTCCAATCTACAAAAAAAAGGCTCAATTGGACATACACTTGGCGACCCACAAATGCCTTCAAGTTGGAACATAGTATACGCATTATGCAATGATTCATTTTGTTCAAAGCGGTGTGCTCTTCCATATCTCAACCATTTCCTTTTCTTCTTTAAGAATTTTTTTTGGACACATCCAGGCAACCCCAGCAATTGTTTAAAAACATACTGAATCAAATTTACCAAAAGGTCATTCGAAAACGTTCCTGAGATAACATGAAAATGTTAAAATTTTTTAGTTTTTTTATTAACTCACACAACTTCTCGAGGAGCAAATGCATTTTTATTTACAACAATAATTTCTATAGAATCAAAACAGAATGTGAACGAAGGAACATTATTTTTTCCTAAGGCCGGCTTCACACTGGTGATAGGCTTTCTTGCGATGTGAGAGGGAGTGAAAACGCATGATAATGAAACCAATGATTTTAAACAGAAAGGGGGGCCAGAGGGGTTATTATAGTAATCTCTCTCAAGCCAAGTGAGGGGGCAGGGCTAGCGGGTTTCCGTCCACTAGCCTAGCCCCCTCACTTGGCTGGAGAGAGATTACTATAATAACCCCTCTAGCCACGCCCCCTCTCAAGCCTCGTCCCCACTCTCTGAGAAACCCAGCAGCTCTGCCCCTATCTCTTCAAATATGGGGGAAAATGCCCCAGATCCCCTGTAGCTCCGCCCCCTCTTCTCTCTCAGGGGAAATTCTTAGCCGACTTCGCGATCTTCTATTGATTTCAATGGGGCCAGCACTGCTGCTGCCGGCCCCATTGAAATCAAGGGGCGATATCGCACATTCTTCTTTGCGATGCAAGGTTAGAGTGAAAACATCCCTAAGGAGAAGGAAACCAGTGAAAATCATTGATTTCATTATCATGCGTTTTAACTAATTCTCGCATCGCAGGGAAGTCGAATCGCCAGTGGGTGTGAGCCCTTATACATAGGAAACCATGTTAACAGTAGTGCTGTCGTTAATAGTGACACTACTAATAATGCAGGAAAAGTAGTGCATGCAGCGTTACTGTGAAATATGCAAAAGTGCAACATAATTCATGGATAACATAATTGTATTGTTCACAGAGACAGGAGGAATCCCGAATTTTATTTTTTGTAAATGCCCTTCACAGTTGGGATTAATTTAAAACATGCAAACTTTATTAGGAAAATTTAAAATTAAAGACACTAATGGGCAACAAATAAAAATGAATCTCCAACATCCCACTGAATGGGAGAGATCCAAAGAGTATACTAAGACAGGACGCGGCGTATAGACTAAAGGAGCTGTTAGTCCTGTGTGGTAGTGTTTACTCAGCAATATAGTTCTGGAAACGATGTTTCTAGATTAAACAGTTCCCCATCAGACATATGATAGTTGGTGAACATGCATTGATGTCTCCAGTTCCTCATAGAGTTAATTGCTTCATGCAGACTCTAGAGAACGGCATAATAGCTTTTTGACCAAAATGCTAAGGTCTCTTAGGTATGGATAACTGTGTAATCCGTTATCATAACTAGGTTTCCTCCTCAGAGCGAAAACTCATATAAAAGTTCTGCTCGATTAGGAATATGTTTGATTCAAAATTTTTTGTATGTTTATTTTAACTCTTAACTCAACGCGTTTCTCCGCAAGATAGCAGCGGTTCATCAGGAGTGTGAAGTTTAAGGTGGGCTGGTTCGTTGGATGATTGGACTGGACTATTTGCGGAAAGCTATATACCGTGACCAGTCTGTTTGTCCCAATGAGGGTGATAGCATGTGTATCCGTGTATGTAATCTGAGCCTGGAGTATATCAGTGCTACAGACTATTATGAACACGTCACTGGGTATTAGCCCAAAAGGAACTTGTTTGGGAGCTTGGCAAGAGTGTTGCTACTAGATGTGGTCACGAACATAGATGAGGGAGAATGCCTCTTGAGTAAGCTTAGTCTAAGGGGTGCTATAGAAAGAACTGGCACCGATTGTCTTATTGCTTAAATGGTGACACTAATGCGTAGCCACTCAAGTCTCATGGGTGGTAACTAAACAAGCAAAATGGAGATTTTCTCAGCCAGGAAGGACCATTCAGATGTATTGAAATACTGGCAGACCGAGTTCCAATTTGCCCGAAGTTTTAAAATATCTGCACCACAAGCTGGTTGTGCAAATAGAGCTGAGGTTAAGCCTCAGAATACTCAGTGCTCAATATAAGAACACACCAAACGAACCAGACTACAGTATGCTCAGTTAGCCTTGCATAAAACCAGGGACCTTAGATCGTTGGCCCATAGGGGTTAATGCAGAGCAAGTGTATGAGCGTAAGAAACATAGTACAGAGAGCGAGCAGCAGAGCCTCCGGCCTGGATGGTAGGATGGGGTATGGCCTGGTTTTATGCAAGGCTAACTGAGCAAACTTTAGTCTGGTTCGTTTGGTGTGTTCTTATATTGAGCACTGAGTATTCTGAGGCTTAACCTCAGCTCTATTCTTTGCACAACCAGCTTGTGGTGCAGATATTTTAAAACTTCAGGCAAATTGGAACTCGGTCTGCCAGTATTTCAATACATCTGAATGGTCCTTCCTGGCTGAGAGAATCTCCATTTTGCTTGTTTAGTTACCACCCATGAGACTTGAGTGGCTACGCATTAGTGTCACCATTTAAGCAATTAGACAATCGGTGCCAGTTCTTTCTATAGCACCCCTTAGACTAAGCTTACTCAAGAGGCATTCTCCCTCATCTATGTTCGTGACCACATCTAGTAGCAACACTCTTGTCAAGCTCCCAAACAAGTTCCTTTTGGGCTAATACCCAGTGACGTGTTCATAATAGTCTGTAGCACTGATATACTCCAGGCTCAGATTACATACACGGATACACATGTTATCACCCTCATTGGGACAAACAGACTGGTCACGGTATATAGCTTTCCGCAAATAGTCCAGTCCAATCATCCAACGAACCAGCCCACCTTAAACTTCACACTCCTGATGAACCGCTGCTATCTTGCGGAGAAACGCGTTGAGTTAAGAGTTAAAATAAACATACAAAAATTTTGAATCAAACATATTCATAATCGAGCAGAACTTTTATATGAGTTTTCGCTCTGAGGAGGAAACCTAGTTATGATAACGGATTACACAGTTATCCATACCTAAGAGACCTTAGCATTTTGGTCAAAAAGCTATTATGCCGTTCTCTAGAGTCTGCATGAAGCAATTAACTCTATGAGGAACTGGAGACATCCATGCATGTTCACCAACTATCATATGTCTGATGGGGAACTGTTTAATCTAGAAACATCGTTTCCAGAACTATATTGTTGAGTAAACACTACCACACAGGACTAACAGCTCCTTTAGCCTATACGCCGTGTCCTGTCTTAGTATACTCTTTGGATCTCTCCCATTCAGTGGGATGTTGGAGATTCATTTTTATTTGTTGCCCATTAGCGTCTTTAATTTTAAATTATCCGAATAAAGTTTGCATGTTTTAAATTAATCCCAACTGTGAAGGGCATTTACAATAAGTTCAATTAATTGTAGCGCCGGCTTCACTTAGCAATGGCAATGCTAATTAAAATAATGAAAACTGGCATTCCTTTCCATCACTGGTGCTTACGAGTGATTCTAAATTAAAATAACTGAAAAAATGTTATTTGAAAGAAATTAATCTCCAGGCGAAATTTTAAAAACTTCATGGAACTTCAGGAAACAGATTTCTGAGCTCCAAGAGTGTTGTGTTACCTACCAGGGAAGGATTGCTGACCAACTGCGTTAGATGGTTTACAGAAGCAACTGCTGGGTGACTAATACCACATGGAAGCTAGCCACCCAGAAGAGTCAATTCCAACGAGGATTGTCTGAGCCAGTGAAAGATAAGCTTGCCAGAGTTGAGACCCCTGACAATTTGGAGGATTTTTTTTGGTTATGTATTCAAATTGATCAGAGACTTACTGAACGAAAGAAGGAGAAGCTGCGTGCATTTGGGAACCAACTTGCATGTTCTTTCAGTCAACCAGCTTTTAACACCCAGCAAAGGACTGAAACCATACCCGAGCCAATACAGATTGGTGACATCCGCAAACCTTTTTCCTTAGCAGAGAAGGAAAGGTGCCATGTGGAGAACCTGTGTCTCTTTTGTGGGGACTCAAGATACTATGCTATTAACTACCCCAATAGGTTCCAAAAAACTATTGCCTTTACCAGTGCTAAGACCATAGACAAATCTGACATTCCCAAACAGCCGGGTTCGGTGTCACAAGCCATCCCATCGACAACTCAAGATGAGATATGTCCCACATCTCTTCACTTTGTCTTTCAAATCAGAGGTGTAACTTGAAGATTCGGGGCCCCAATGCAATATCTCTAACAGGGCCCCCCAACAATAGTGCTTTATTCATACTACTAGGCTCCCTGTATGGAGAAGATAGTTCTTCTGGGCCCCCTAAGTTTCATGGGCCCAGGTGCAAACACATCCTTTATAGTTACGCCCCTAATTCCAATACAGATCCTAATTGGGGCCAAAAATTACAATGCTCAGCTATGTTAGATTCTGGAGCTGGAGGGAACTTCATGAACTTTAAATACGCTCTCGACAACAATATCTCAAGTAGGAGCAAACCATATCAATTGATATGGAAACTGTTGATCAATTACCTTTGTCTTCGGGGCCTGTAACTCATGAGATAATTGAACTTGAAATTGTTATTGAGCCTGATCACCATGAGATGATTAGTTTCCACCTTATCTCTTATCCTAAGTTTCCAGTTAATCTAGGAATCCCTTGGTTTTCTACCCACAATCCTTCTACCAACCGGTACTTAAGGACCATTACCTTCCCCTCTGAGTACTGCAAAGAACGATGTCAAATGTTACTACCCACCCTCGAACATAGCCAGACCTCTGAAGATAGTCAGTAGAGTTCTGATAAGTTGCCACCTCAGTATAAGCAATTCAATGATGTCTGCAGCAAGAAAAAACCAACCAACTCCCTCCTTATTGGCCATATGATTGTCCAATCCAATTGCTCCCAGGAACAACCATCCATTTCAGACAAATTTACAGTCTTTCTGGACGAGAGTTAAAGGTATTCAGAGAATACCTAGATGTAAATCAAAAGGCTTCATTTGACCTTCTTGATGTTACGATTGTGAGGGCAAACTAAGAACACAGGGCCCACACGATCGTACCCAAAATGGGAGTGGGTGGGATGGACGCACACAGGTTGCACACGGTATTCACACGGGTTTCAGGCAAACTTACCCTGAACTACAAAGGGGATGACAGTGACCCTACCTAAGCGGGGAACATTGCCCCAATAAGGGCAGCCCAGCGCTCTTCAGATCTCGGCCCTAGCTGATCCTAGGAGCCACGCACCAGAACAGGACGCATTCTCATGTCACATGACAGGGACGGAACAACAGGATACACAGAGCCAGGATACGCAGCATACAGCAGCCAAAATGCAACCACTAGTAAGAGATAGGAAGCTGAATATAAATACCAGGTATTAGTTGACATTTTGTACAAGACGTGGAAGCTAGCGGGCCAACTTCACGGCTCCTGGTTATACTGCTAGTCCATACACTAATCAGGAGTCCAGCAGAACTGGACAGAATTCACACAGAATGCTGCAACAGGACAGGACACAGATAGCAGGTCACACAGCAAGCTAACACCAAGCTGACAGAATTTAAACGCACAAACGAGCATGAACCAGCAAGACACAGATCACACAGCAAGCTTGCAACAGGACAGACAACCAATGCACTGACTCTACCGGCACGGACTCTACCCAGAGCTCACATGAACACAGATGAAACTCACAGCAAGTCTATGTGTCCTCATACCAGGGGGGATAGACAGTCAGCCACAGAGCTGACATAGGGGACTGTGTCAGGGATACACGAACTGACACACTGGAAGCAAAGAGACACAACAGACCTACTTGCAAACACAGAGCAGAATGGGAAGAAGCTGAACATGACTGATAACAAGTTACAGACCACAGAAGTAACATGACTGCTCACCTTGTGACCTAGCCAGCAACTGACCAGGAGCTGGGTTTATATGTGAGCACAGACCCAGGAGATTGGCTAGCAGGAAGTACCACACCTAGCCAGTTCAATTAACCCTCAATCACCTGTAACTGTGCTGCTAGGAGTACATAGTACAACAGATCCCAGAAGCACATCCTGACACTTGACCCACTGCTGAGGGCACCTTTGTTCTTTGTAGAAAAGACTCGACCTTATGGCCATGCATTGATTACAAAGAACTCAAGAAAATTGCAGTTAAAAATCGCTACCCTCTCCCCTTAACCTGGGAATTGCTGGACTCCGTTCTGCCAAAATTGTTACCAAACTAGACCTCATACGGATCCGCCCAGGGGATGAGTGGAAGGCCGCCTATAGAACAGGATATGGACATTTTGAATACCTGGCTATGCCTTTTGGCAATGCTCTTGCCACCTTCCAACATTTTTTTAATGATGTGTTTTGAAATTTTTTGGATAAATTTGTTGTTGCTTACCTTGATGACATTCTTATATTTTCTGACAGCTTGGAAGGAACATTGTAGGCATGTCCGACTACTCTGTAATTGTAAGAACGATGTGAAAAAATATGTTGCCTCTTGTGTAACGTGTTTACAAAGCAAGACACCATGATCTCCTTTGTTTGGACTTCTCCAATCACTTAAAGTCCTATCCCAGCCTTGGGGATTAATATCAATGGATTTTATTGTGGCTCTTCCCCCTTCCAAAGAAATAACTACCATTCTTGTTGGGGTGGACCGACTCACAAAAATGGCCCATTTAATCCCCACCAAAGAGATTCCCACTGCTGAACCAACTGCAGAATTAATGATCAAGGAGATATTTGGGCTGCATGGCATTCCCGATAATGTAGTTTCTGATAGAGGAGGCTCAGTTTACTTTAAAACTTTGGAAAAGCTTCTGTACTCTTCTATGGATTACTATTAATTTGTCTTCCGCCCTAAATCCCCAGTCCATTGGCCAGACTGAAAGGACCAACCGGACTCTTTAGCAATACCTCTACTGTTTTATTTCCTACCTCCAAGATGATTGGGTGGACTAGTTACCTACAGCAGAATTCACTTATAACAACTCCAAACATCGTTCCATATCGCAAAGTACTTTTTTTGATAACCTTGGTTTGCATCCAGTGTTCATTCCTGACCTTCCCTTGAATACTCCTACGGTCACTCACAGGCTAACTACACTGCGGAAAACCCAAGAGAAAGTAATTGAGGTGCTAAAAGAAGTCCAAAAATATTCTAAAAGGGACAGCTGTAAAACACCACAAAGCTCCTCCTACGTTTCAGGTGAGTGATAAAGTCTGTCTGTCTACCAAAAATGTTAAAACACATTTGGCCTCTCCCAAATTGGGTGAAAAGTTTATTGGGCCATTTCAGATTGCTGCCAAGGTTGGTCAAGTTTTATTCCGCTGAAACTCCTTGCCAGACTAAAGATTCATCCAGTATGCCATACATCACTGCTTAAACCAGTCGAAGAGAACGCTTTTTCAGGAAAAAGTTAGCCACCACCTCCACCAGTGAACATCCAAGGGGGTAGAGTTATACAACATGGACAAAATTTTAGATTCCAGGATGCTTAGAGGTAACTTGAAGGACCTAGTGCGGTGGAGAGGATATGGGCCTGAGGAGAACTCATGGGAACTGGACTGCAATGTGCATGCCCCTAGGCTCATAACAGCATTTCATCAGAGGTATCCAGGAAGGCCAGCCAGAAGAAGGCGGCTACTGTCAGGGCTTGAATCCAGCAGCTCCTGTGTTCTAAGTGGCAGCTCTACCTGTTGAGCTATACAGTCCTCTGACAAGCTCCCCTGCTAACTCTTGTTCCTGTCGCTTGTTCCTAGCTCTTATCCAGTCCCTCTTTCCTTGATTGCTCCCTCTGTTTTTCTGATTGCACACCCTATAAAACCTAGTCTATCACCTCCTATCCTTATGTGATTTTTGTGCTCCAAGCCTGTAGTCAAGCTGCACCACCTGCTTGCATCTCCATACTGCAAACTGACATATCTGTGTACTGACCTCTAACTTTCCTGACTATACGACCCGCCTGTTCCTCTGTACTGCAAACTAATACCTACCTGTGTACCCACCTCTGTCTTTCCCTGACCACACTATCAATCCTCACCAGTTATGAGAGAGAGACTCCAACCCTGAACCGGATCATTAAACAAGGTGAGAGGGGTTAAGGGCGACAATAAGTTTTTGATTTCCCCACAGTTAGGAAAGGGCAGTTCTGGGAGATGTTTTTGAATTGCAGATGACATGAGCGTGCGAATAACTGGATGGAGTGAAGTAAAGCTTGAAGTCACATGTAACCCCAGGACAACGGGTGTGCTGCCAAGAAGTTATGGTAGCACCACAGACTGAGATGGAGCTATCAGAATTAGATCAGTTAGTATAAGGCAGAAATACAAGAAGTTAGGCTTTTGAGAGGTTAAGTTTTAAATAGAGAGAAAGCATAGTGTTAGAAACAAGGGACAATCACTGATGTTCTGCAGTAGCGAAGGTGTGAGGTCACAGGAACCAATATAATTATGTGTAGTGAACATACAGATAGTAATGAAACCCAAGTCGACTGATACTTTGTCCAATGGTGGCGATGTAGATGGAGGAGAGGGCCAAGGACCGAACCATGAGGAATCCAAACAGCGAGGGGAAAAGGAGAAAAGGTAGAGTCAGTGAATGCGACACTGAACAAGTGATCAGAAAGCTTGGAGGAGAACCAAGAGAGCACAGAATCCTTAATGCAGTATAGAGATCCAGAAGGATCAGTAGAGAGTGGTCACCATTCATCCTTTGACACTTTAGCAAGAGTGGTGTAGCAGTTCTGACACTAGGTTTGGATCCGCGGGTGTAGTAGCCATTTAGGTCCAGAGAGTAGTCAGAGGAGAGCCAGAAGTTGGCAACAGGTGGTCTCAAATCATGGTACTAGGGAGGAGGCAGGTATTGTCAGGAGGAAAGCCAGAGGTCGGTATCGGTAGGTCTCACATTGCAGTACAACGGAGGAGGCGGGTATCATTTTCAGGAGGAAAGCCAGAGGTCGGTATCAGTGGGTCTCAGTTGAGTTTGCAGAGGATCAGGCAGAAAAGGAGCTTGACTAAGGCTGTGAAGCACAATAATCACGCACTGGAGGGGAGATAGGGCCAGATTTATATAAAATTTCTAATTACGAGCAGGGCGGAGCCAAGACAGGGAACTGGATCAGGAATATGGGAACCCAGCCTAAGGTCCAGCAAAGAAACTGTCCAAGGGCTGGTTGGCTCAGCGAAGAGAACTGCCAACTGGAGTGCAGGAGGTCCCAGGTTCTATTTCTGACAAGCGGTTTCTGTAGAATGTGGAGAGCAAAAACCGAACTGCAAGGGTCAAGGAGAGAGTTATCAGGTGAGAGTAGAATAGACACCCCAGGAGTTTGGAGATGGAGGGGAGATTAGAGACGAGTCAGTAGTCGGCAGCACAGGACAGGCCAAGAGAGGTTTTCTTTAGTAATTGGGATATTACAGGAGGAGGGAAAGATTCCAGAAGAAAGAGACAAGTTGAATATTGCTGTGAGATGACTAATGCTGGAAGTAGGGCGAGAAGTCTGGAGACTACTTCTGTTGGGTGACATGCTGAGAGCGAACTAGAGGGGGTGCTGGAGAGGTGATCAAGGCTAATTGGGGACGGGGGAGTTATTTCCTGATACATGTTGTCAATTTTCACTTTGAAATAAGCCGCCAAATCTTCAGCGCTAAGATCCGTCATAGGGGGCTTTATTTTAGGGCTGAGGGAGTGAAGGCATCAGTGTCTTTTTGGGTTATGGGATAGTGAGGAGATGAGAGGAGTGAAGTTAGCTTGGTTGGATGGTGAAGGGCAAAGTTGTATGTTCTGGGCATGAATTTCTAGTGGAGGAAATCCACGTGTTCGGTACATCTACAGCTCCACCAAAGGAAACGTATGTGAGGCATCGGTCAGGGTTGACACGGTCTACATCAGGAGGGTCGGATGATGGGGGGGAGCCGCTTCATCCAGTGATGGAAGAGATAGGGGATAGCGAGGACTGCATGGAGTCTGAGAATTGCTGGGTGTAAACGACCTGTAGGTTTCTGTGTGTGCAGTAGGTAAGAGTGTCCTCAGCGAGACAGGAACACCCGACCGTAAAGGAGAGGAAGTTGTAAGCAAGAGGGGGTGACCTGCCAGGTGCATTGTGGAGAGAGAACAACACCCACTCTTCCATCATTCCTGTTCTCAGGTTTGGGTTACAGGAGAAGTGTAGGCCACCATAACAGAACAGCGAGTGAAGCAGTGTCAGACTGCTGGATGCATTTCTTCATGAGAGCCAGCAGGTTCTTATAGCACATCGTTGCTAAGGAACGGCGAGTTGTGCATTCGGACATGTTAGTTGGAGCTCCAGCGTTGTATTCAGCTGTCGGTGCAGCCTGTCGGTCAGAACGATTCCTGACATCCTCCTCCGACCCCTTTCAGTGATGAGTTATATCCGTCCTCAGGATCTCCTTTCTCTGGACGTTTTCTCCACACCGTTACATGAGAAAACCCCCTGTGGTTGGCGGTGAGACCCCGGCTAGTCAGGCACCGATGACCGGCGTCGTTGAAAGTCGCTTTGATCGCTGGATCTTCCCATCTAATGTGGATTCACAGTGAAACTGATCCCCGGAAAGCTTGTCATGGGACTTTATGCCGGGGGGATGGGAAGAATGTCCATACAGGAAAGCACCAATCATGGGAGGTCCGGGGGCTCTAATAAAGGAGTGGGGGTCTAATACTACTAAGGCCGCTGCTCTTCTTTCTGTATTTACTGTAACCTTTCTGTTTTTTAGGACAAGTTGTTGGCTGAAAACGCTCTGACTTTCCTCGGACTTGACAGGAAGCAGTTTGAGTGAACGCTGCGGCCACCTTACACAGCGGTCTTCACAGCTTGCATACATAACTCAGTTGGCTTACCTGTGGCCAACCCAGCTCCGCTACATCACAGAAGACCGTCACCACTTGCTGAGGGTTAGGAGCGCAGAGCGGAGGATTGCCTCCTCTCTGCGGATTGTCTTGTTTTATAAACTATACAAAGTGCAAAACCAAAATGTACAAGGAAGCAGCGACCGCGAGTTTGTAAGAAACCCAAAAATGTACATTTACACATAAAGCTTTTGTGCCATACTCCCCAGTGTTTAACTCTGCTGTCCAACAACCTCGATACATCGGGATCCACGTTATCGGTGAAAGCGTAATAAATACTTTGTGGGAGAGTCATCAAAATTGCGCCAAAGAAAAAGTGAAGCCGCTGTCTGCGAGAACCAATCAGGTCACTGCCCTTTATCCTTCAGATGACCTATCATAAAGAAGTTGGGATCTCTGGGATCTTTGGGCTCCAGTTTCCCCCTGTGTTGAAAATCTGCACCAAGACCTGCCACATGTGAGCTCGCCCTTATTCTGAGGATCGTTATGTTAACTTTATCCATCGGTGTGCTGCAGTCGATTCCCTGGGTCACTGTCAGCGCAGGAAGCAGAATGAGCTGACCGCGGTGCAGTGGCCTGGGTTGGTACTGCAGGTACAGATCCCGTTGAATTCAATGCAATACCAACCTGGGCAGCTGCGCTATGGTCAGCACATCCTGCTTCCTGCACCGACAGTGACCCTGGGAATCACTGATCATCAGCTGTATATAGATAACACAAATTCTACCATTCATAAGAGGTGATGTCACAGCTAGGGTTGTCACGCGGCTGGTATTTTTTCTGCAAGGCCGGTGCCGGTATTTTTTTTACCGGCCCTAATACAGACTGGTGTTTTCAGAGCCTGCACTGCCCCCTAGCGCCGGTTAACTCTCCTCCAACAGTCCTGACATCACGGGTAAAACAGACCTGCAGAGCCGACAGCTTCCAGGGCCTCTGATGATGTCATGTCATGTGATACCCTGTGTGGAAGGAGATAGGGATCACATGACCACCGGGGGGGGGGCTAAGTAAATGTAGGACTCTGAAGTTGTGTGTGTGTGTCAGTGTGTGTGTTGGATCTGGAGCTGGTGCGGTCTGGATGGATGTAGTGGAGCTGTGTGTGTGATGTCTTGGGATCAGGATGGATATAGTGTAGTTGTGTGTGTTGAAGCTGTGGGGTTATGGATCGATGAATTGAGTGAGTGGAGTTGTGTGTGTGATGTGTGTGGGGGTCAGGATGGTTGTAGCAGAGCTGTGTGTGTGATGTGTGGGGATCAGAATGGATGTAGTAGAGCTGTGTGTGTGATGTGTGGGGATCAGAATGGATGTAGTAGAGCTGTGTGTGTGATGTGTGGGGATCAGGATGGATGTAGCGGAGCTGTGTGTGTGATGTCTGGGGATCAGGATGGATGTAGCAGAGCTGTGTGTGTAATGTCTGGGGATCAGAATGGATGTAGCGGAGCTGTGTATGTGATGTCTGGGGAGCAACATGGATGTAGCGGAGTTGTGTGTGATGTGTGAGGGTCAGGATGGATGTCCGTCCGGTCTGCAGTGACAGTGTCAGGACCCAAGGACAAGAGCAGAGGAGCAGTACATGTGGTACAAGGTATGCACCATGTACTGCATGTAATCTTGTATGTTTAGGTGGTATACATTATACCAGCTGTACATATAATTACATACATATCTACCTTACATCAGCATCACTATATACAGGGGAGAACATGCTGGCTTGGATCCTGCGCATGTGCAGAGCTGCTGGAGGGGATCCAGGAGACAAAGGAGAAAAAAAATGCTGTGATAAGCCACACCCGAAAGTCACACCCTCCAGCATGCCCCTTTCTTTTACCATGGCTGGTATTTTTTCGAGACAAAGGTGGCAACCCTAGTCACAGCTCACCTCATCCTCTCCCTGCACAGGTCATGCATGCCCACAGTTCTTGTCTGTTGTGTGAATGGCCCATGATGTTGCTGTGAAGCAGATCTCTGCAGCAAAGAGAAGTCATGTAAGGCCAAGGCGGCTGCCAACATAGTCACTTAAGGCCAAGATGGCTGCCCCCCACAGTCATGTGCAGACAAGATGGCCGCACCATCATATAGAGCCAAGACGGCCTCCCCCATAGTCACGCAGAGATGATAGAAGTAAAGGCGGCTTCTGAAAGGCCACAGAGCTGCTATGACAACCACATGGCAACCCACAATCTCATTGTAGGGGGCCGTACAGGACCCCCAAACATCGGTCAGGGTATTTAAATGCCGCTGTCAGAATTGACGGCAGCATTTAAAGGGCTAACATCTATAATGAGCGGCGGCGCTTATCGGAGCTGTTACGGGTGGGTATCGGCTGTAAGAAACAGCCGGCACCTGCATTGTATTGAGTGGGAGCGACCTGAGATCCCCCTCAATACAAACCCTAAACCTGCAGGACATAACTGTACTTCCTGTAGTGTTAAGGGGTTAAGAATTGCAACTTTTTAAAAAGTCACACAAAATTTGTCACAATGGGGGCGTGCAACTGACTTCATATCTTTAGACATATTTAAAGATGTGACAAATTTATGAACGTGGCGCCACGAGATTTATCACAATTCAAGGTTGAGAGAAGAAAACAAAGAGGCCAAAGAAGCATCCTAAATTCCACATTATGTGCCGTATTTTCTCACAGTCCAGAAATCAAAGTAAAGGCCCATTTACACGGAATGATTATCGCTGAAAATTCATTCAAACAAGCGAATTTGAGCAGTAATCATAACATGTAAACTCGGGCATTGTGTACTTTTCACTTGAACGATGATTTTAAGGTGAACTTAAAATCCATTGTTCAGCTACTGGAGATAAAGCAGTTTGTATTATCTGTCAGTAGACCACAGGCTGTTATCTCCGTGGGGAGCCGGCAGTTAACATTGTATTCTGCCAGCACCCGCAACAAGAGCAATGCAGCTGTGCGCTCATCTGGGCATGTGATTAATCACAGGCTGGGCTCTGCAAACAGCTCCTGGAGGCCCTTTTACATGCGAATAAAGATGATAAAGTGTTACTGGCCATCAGTGGCCATTAACACTTTATACAAGAAAATTGCTCAAACTTCCAATCTTTCAATGTTTGAAATACTATCTTTGCGTGTAAATGGGCCTTTAAGTGAAACATCATAGGACTTTTAGTACACAGGTATAACCCTGGTTAAAAGGGGGGAGAATTAAAATCCTCCCCAACCAGCCCTGGCGCTAACCCACATGGGATCAGGACACAGAGACTTAGCATTTCCACAGAGTGGAAAAACAGGTATATAAATGGAGTTGTTCCCAGTGCCTCCACTGAGGATGGTGCCTCGGACATAACAGGGATCTCTTCCTGAGAATTAACCAGGAACAGGCAACCAGATCTAGATTCACATTATACAACATTAATTATACTGAGAGAACAATAAAGATCATCACAGCAACTTTATAAAGTCCTAATTGGGGGTGGCATAGATATACATTATATGGAATATAACAGTGGTCAATATAGTCAATATGTAGGCTAGAAGTCCCTAGTGACTGTACAAATATATATATATATGTACACACACAGAGTCCCATGCACAATACCTCAGACGTAAAATAGATCTTGGGGCCGGGCCCCCTGTAGCCAGTGGAAGATTCCTTAGGAATAGAAGGACAACTTGATGCCGGTCAGCAGACGAGTGAGGATGATGATGACTAGAAGCTTCTTCAGCCGATGATCATCCAACAGGAAGGCAGATGAAGATGGGAAACTGAACTACACTACACTAGGTTGTTAACTCTACCTAGTCTACCAATGTGACCGGACCACTACTCCTCCTATGGGCCAGCGGTCACCTGACCTGTCGCTATTCCTATACTGGATACTGGTCCCTGTCTAATATACCAATACACTGATCATACTTTGTATAGGATATAGCCATGTATGATAAACCAGAACAGCTTCAGACTTAGCGGTTTCCAGTGGGTCAGATTAGTGATCAACACACCAAACATAAAAGAACTAATCAGCAACAGTAGATGTAGCAGAGTTGGGGTCACGAGCTCTGCACAGAGAAACGTCAGTGGAGAGTAAAGTATCTGTTGCTCTACTCTAGTCCCTCCTCATCCTATCACTTAAGGTTTAGTGTTTCCTTTCTGTGAATACACGGGAGCCAGAAGTGACATGAGGCGGGACACCAGGGAGCAGGAAGCAAGGAATGCACCTCTTTATTCCATCACCAAAGGTTCCCCTCACGTATCTGTGGAACCCCTATATGACAACTCATCATGACGTCACCAAACATCCCCTTCACTTCTAGGGGTTCCACAGATATGACACCTCATCATCAAAGGTTCCCCTCACTTCTAGGGGTTCCACAGATATGACACCTCTTCACCTCATCATCAAAGGTTCCCCTCACTTCTAGGGGTTCCCTTTCTCTGATTACTCAGGGGCCAGAAGTAACATCATGTGGGGAACCAGGGAGCAGGAAGTAAGGGATGCACCTCTTCATTCCATCATTGTTAGTGTAAAACAATATTTGCTATAAAATATGCTATTGGGGTCCAAATTCAATTGTTCGATTTAATCTGAGCTAATTACAATAATTCAAATCTATTATACTTCATGTGTAACCATAGGTCAAAGAAACATAAACAAAATATAAATATACAAGATAAGGAATTTAACATCTAAAATTCTGACCAAGCGCACGCGCAGAGTTGACCATACATAATTAACTTCTTGGAACAGTAAATCCACACAATCAGTTTGACCTGCTGGACGGTCTAAATGCCATAGTAGCTATCCTCTGGAACACAAACCTTCGTGATTCACTCAAGGCTTATTAAATAACCATTTAATATCCTTAAATCCTCCAGAAGACAACAAATGAATACAGTAAAAAGAGGAACAAAAAGTGGCTACTTGTTTACAAAATGGCTACGCATAGGATAAAACATGAGTTGGTGCTCCAAACTCGTCCATAAGGCTTCTATTCTAAGCTTGGATGTGAATGCGGAGGATTCATCTATGCCACATGCTGGGATAGATAATGAAGCATGACAACACAACTATCTAGTCATATCCGAGTTGGATGTCACCTAACGGACCAATGAGCCAATTATTGTATAAATACTAGACCAGGTCTGCAACAACTAAGAAATATAGAATTTACCACTATACGACAAAGTATGCAGAAACATAAGCAAAAACCCAAGAATACACTGAACCGGGAAGTCAATCAAAATGTCAGTGAGGATGAAATAAACAAAATACAGCAACATTTCTTACATCTCTGATCAAATAACATCAATTATAGCTTTATTTTGTAGAACAGCATCTTAAGTACCTTGTACATCCACCAGTAACAAGTCAAACTTCTATAAGGCAGCATTAAGGGCTCCTGCCATATCACATGATATACCATTTATTACCCTGCCACTAGTTATAGCCAGACCCCCACTAGTGATGCTCCCAGCTATTACTGCACTATTACTTAGCAGTGTGGACGGTCTATAAGGCAGCATTGAGGGCTCCTGCCATATCACATGATATACCATTTATTACCCTGCCACTAGTTATAGCCAGTCCCCCCCCCCCCCCCCCCCCACTAATGATGCTCCCAGCTATTACTGCACTATTACTCAGCAGTGTGGGGGTCTATAAGGCAGCATTAAAGGGGTTGTCCCGCGGCAGCAAGTGGGTCTATACACTTCTGTATGGCCATAATAATGCACTTTGTAATGTACATTGTGCATTAATTATGAGCCATACAGAAGTTATAAAAAGTTTTATACTTACCTGCTCCGTTGCTAGCGTCCTCGTCTCCATGGTGCCGACTAATTATCGCCCTCCGATGGCCAAATTAGCCGCGCTTGCGCAGTCCGGGTCTTCTTCTTTTCTGAATGGGGCTCCGTGTAGCTCCGTGTAGCTCCGCCCCGTCACGTGCCGATTCCAGCCAATCAGGAGGCTGGAATCGGCAATGGACCGCACAGAAGCCCTGCGGTCCATGAAGACAGAGGATCCCGGCGGCCATCTTCAGCAGGTGAGTATGAAGACGCCGGACCGCCGGGATTCAGGTAAGCGCTGTGCGGGTGGTTTTTTTAACCCCTGCATCGGGGTTGTCTCGCGCCGAACGGGGGGGGGGGGGGTTAAAAAAAAAAAAAAACCGTTTCGGCGCGGGACAACCCCTTTAAGGGCTCCTGCCATGTCACATGATATACCATTTATTACCCTGCCACTAGTTATAGCCAGTCCCCCCACTAGTGATTCTCCCAGCTATTACTGCACTATTACTTAGCAGTGTGGACGGTCTATAAGGCAGCATTGAGGGCTCCTGCCATATCACATGATATACCATTTATTACCCTGCCACTAGTTATAGCCAGCCCTCCCACTAGTGATGCTCACAGCTATTACTGCACTATTACTCAGCAGTGTGGGGGTGTATAAGGCAGCATTAAGGGCTCCTGCCATATCACATGATATACCATTTATTACCCTACCACTAGTTATAGCCAGTCCCCAGACCCCCACTAGTGATGCTCCCAGCTATTACTGCACTATTACTCAGCAGTGTGGGGGTCTATAAGGCAGCATTACCGGCTCCTGCCATATCACATGATATATCATTTATTACCCTGCCACTAGTTATAGCCAGTCCCCCCCCCCCCCCCCACACTAATGATGCTCCCAGCTATTACTGCACTATTACTCAGCAGTGTGGATGGTCTATAAGGCAGCATTAAGGGCTCCTGCCATATCACATGATATACCATTTATTACCCTGCCACTAGTTATCGCCAGTCCCCCCCCCCCACACACACTAGTGATGCTCCCAGCTATTACTGCACTATTACTCAGCAGTGTGGATGGTCTATAAGGCAGCATTAAGGGCTCCTGCCATATCACATGATATACCATTTATTACCCTACCACTAGTTATCGCCAGTCCCCCCCACTAGTGATGCTCCCAGCTATTACTGCACTATTACTCAGCAGTGTGAGGGTCTTTAAGGCAGCATTAAGGGCTCCTGCCATGTCACATGATATACCATTTATTACCCTGCCACTAGTTATAGCCAGCCCCCCCCCCACTAGTGATGCTCCCAGCTATTACTGCACTATAACTCCGCAGTGTGGGGGTCTTTAAGGCAGCATTAAGGGCTCCTGCCATGTCACATGATATATCATTTATTACCCTGCCACTAGTTATAGCCAGTCCCCAGACCCCCACTAGTGATGCTCCCAGCTATTACTGCACTATTACTCAGCAGTGTGGATGGTCTATAAGGCAGCATTAAGGGCTCCTGCCATATCACATGATATACCATTTATTACCCTGCCACTAGTTATCGCCAGTCCCCCCCACTAGTGATGCTCCCAGCTATTACTGCACTATTACTCAGCAGTGTGAGGGTCTTTAAGGCAGCATTAAGGGCTCCTGCCATGTCACATGATATACCATTTATTACCCTGCCACTAGTTATAGCCAGTCCCCCCACTAGTGATGCTCCCAGCTATTACTGCACTATTACTCAGCAGTGTGGGGGTCTATAAGGTAGCATTAAGGGCTCCTGCCATGTCACATGATATACCATTTATTACCCTGCCACTAGTTATAGCCAGCCCCCCCACTAGTGATGCTTCCAGCTATTACTGCACTATTACTCAGCAGTGTGGGGGTCTATAAGGCAGCATTAAGGGCTCCTGCCATGTCACATGATATACCATTTATTACCCTACCACTAGTTATAGCCAGTCCCCCCCACTAGTGATGCTCCCAGCTATTACTGCACTATTACTCAGCAGTGTGGGGGTCTATAAGGCAGCATTAAGGGCTCCTGCCATATCACATGATATACCATTTATTACCCTGCCACTAGTTATAGCCAACCCCCCCCCCCCCCCCCCCCCCCCCACTAGTGATGCTCCCAGCTATTACTGCACTATTACTCAGCAGTGTGGGGGTCTATAAGGCAGCATTAAGCGCTCCTGCCATATCACATGATATACCATTTATTACCCTGACGCTAGTTATAGCCAGCCCCCCTCCCCCCCCCCCCCCCCCCCACACACACACACACTAGTGATGCTCCCAGCTATTACTGCACTATTACTCAGCAGTGTGGGGGTCTATCACAGGCTTCAGCACCCAGGATTCCCTGTAGCTCTAAATCGTAGTCAGGTGTTTGATGCTGGAGAATAACTAAATGTAATAAAATACAAAACATAATAGCAATATTGGATATTCGTTAGGCAACAACAAAATGAATCTTGAATTGCATTAGTTGGTTAGCTATCCCTAATCAGAAAAAAATGCATAATCTAGACAGTCGGTAACTTGCATTAACTGATCTCTCATCCGTGGCACGATTGGGCAAATATCATCATCTAGTAGACCTATCCCATAAGCATTCCATGAGGCTTACTATTGTCCTCAGCCAATTATCTGCAGCCCCCTGGACAGTGCGCACCCAGAGACCACCATGTATGACAGACCATTATGTGGTAACACAAAACTAGCCTGACTACTAGCGTGTGATCCGGGGCCCCAGACAACTGGTCATCTACAAGGCAGAACTCTGACCCCATTGTCTACCAATGTATCTCACATATTGTATACTTTATTAGCCCATTGTAATCCCCATAGGGGATGGGATTTGGAAACAGTGGCACTACATTATTAGCGAGCTCTGCACACAGACATCCTGTCCAGGAGGGATACAGTCTATAGGGGCACTTTCTTGCACAAATGAGATGGCCTGATGATTCCCAGTTCATAAGAACTAACCAGCCATGTGTTACACCGAGCCACGTGTCACCACTTTGGGGAAATATATACACATACACATGAATACATCCAAAAATCTCTTAACATGACTTGCCTACTTCATAATGGGGTAACAAGGGGTATACCCACAAAAGCATGGAGGAGGATATGATAGGAGTAGAGATGAGCGAGCACACTGGTCAGAGCTTGATGCTCGTTCCAGTATTAGGGTACTCGAGATGGTCGTTACTGGAGACGAGCACCACGCGGTACTCGAGTCATTTCCATTTCCTTCCCTGCATGTTTAGCGCCATTTCCTGGCCAATAGACAAGCAGGGAAGGCATTACCACTTCCTGTTGTGACATTCCAGCCCTATCCCACCCCCCTGCAGTGAGTGGCTGGCGAGATCAAGTGACTGCCGAGTAGGATCCTGTCTACAAGAACCCCAACGGTCCTTCTTAGGACTACATCTGACCGTGTGCATTTTAGTTGTGGCCTGCTGGGAGTTGTAGTGCATCCATTTTTGTATTACGCAGCTAGGCCTGTTGGCAGCCTTTCATAATATTTTTTTCAGGCTGCAGTGTCGTACTATACCGCTCTCACCGTGAAACTGCTCTGTAATATTTCCTAGCATGCTGCGAACTACCTCATTTATACCGTTCTCCATCTGCAGTGAATTAGACGCAGAGTGTTGGGGCCACAGCCACTTCTAGAGGGAAAGTTATATGCACTATACAGTCCGTATCGTCCGTGCAAAAACCCCAAAGCTCCTTCGTTGGGCTACATCTTACCATGTGCATTTTACTTGGGGCCTGCTGGGATTAGTAGTGCTTCCATTTTTGTATTACGCAGCTAGGTCTGTTTGCAGCCTTTCAGTTAGACGTTTTTCTGGCTGCAGTGCCGTACAACCAGCTCTCACTGTGAAACTGCACTCAAATTATTCCTAGCCTGCTGCGAACTACCTCATTTATACCGTTCTGTGTCTGCAGTGCATTACACAGAGGTCTCACCGCTAAACAGTACTGTAATATTACCGGGGCCACTGCAAAGTATTTCAGCTCTGCCGCTGTGCAGAGCGACTCACTATACCCTTTCCTTGTTGGGGTTGAGATCGCCGCAGTTACCAGCACTATCCACTGGCTTTAGAGTCTTCTCCCACTCCACACAGCCTCTATGATCTACAAGTCTCTGCGAGCAGTAAATTACCCCTAGGTATCAGCGCAAGACACAAGTCACAGCATAGAGCCGCCGCTATCTACAAGTCTCTGTGTGCGGTGAATTAAGCCACAGTTGTCAGTGCTGTACAGTGGGGTAATTTATTTGGGCCCTGCTCTATTCTTAATCTGCCATGATGAGGAGTAGGGGTAAGGGTCGAGGACGTAGACGTGGATGTAGATGCGAACGCAGACGTCCAAGAGAGGGTGTGGGCACAGGCCGAGTTCCTGGTCCAGGTGAATCACAGCTGGCTGCGGGATTAGGAGAGAGGCAAGTTTCTGGGCTCCCCAGCTTCATATCACAATTTATGGGTCCGTGTGGTACACCTTTATTACAAACAGAGCAGTGTGAGCAGGTCCTGTCATGGATGGCAGAAAACAAGTCAGCAATGTATCGACCACCCAGTCTTCTACGCAGTCCACTACTCCCGGCCTAGGGACTGTAACTCTGAATCCTCTGGCTGCTGCTCCTCCTTCCTCCCAGCCTCCTCACTCCATGAAAATGACATATTCTGAGCAGGCAGACTCCCAGGAACTGTTCTTAGGTCCCTGCCTTGAGTGGGAAAAAGCAGTTCCTCTCCCACCTGAGGAGTTTGTCGTGACCAATGCCCAACCTTTGGAAAGTTCCCGGAGTCCGGGTGATGAGGCTGGGGACTTCTGGCAACTGTCTCGAGCTTTCAGTGGGTGAGGAGGAGGAGGATGATGATGATGAGACACAGTTGTCTGTCAGTGAGGTAGTAGTAAGGGCAGTAAGTCCGAGGGAGGAGCGCACAGAGGATTCGGAGGAAGAGCAGCAGGACGATGAGGTGACTGACCCCACCTGGTTTGCAACGCCTACTGAGGACGGGGCTTCAGAGGGGGAGGCAAGTGCAGCAGCAGGGCAGGTTGGAAGAGGCAGTGCGGTGGCCAGGGGTAGAGGCAGGGCCAGAGCGAAGAATCCCCCAACTCTTTCCCAAAGCACCCCCTCGCGGCAAGCCTCCATGCAGAGGGCTAGGTGTTTAAAGGTGTGGATGTTTTTTAGTGAGAGTGCGGCCAACCGACAAACAGTGGTGAGCAACCTGTGTCACACCAAAATCAGCCGGGGAGCCACCACTACCAGCCTCACCACCACCAGCATGCGCAGGCATATGATGGCCAAGCACCCCACAAGGTGGAACGAAGGCCATTCACCGCCTCCGGGTCACACCACTGCCTCTTCCCCTGTGCCCCAACCTGCCACACAGATCCAATCCCCTTCCCAGGACACAGACATGAGCGCCTCCCAGCCTGCACCCACACCCTCGTACTCCACCGTCCTCCATTCCATCCAGCAATGTCTCTCAGCGCAGCGTTTAGCTGTAGCTAACACAAGCGTTTGAGCAAAAGCACAAATATGCCGCCACCCACCCGCACGCACCAGCTTTAAACATGCACATTGCCAAATTAATCAGCCTGGAGATGCAACCCCCACTTGTCTGACCTGCTCAGCAAGGAGCTGCCACCCTGAGGACCCTGCAACGTTGGTTTCAGCTGCCAGAGCACCGACTGCTGTGCAACGTGCCCACGTGCTGGAATTCTACACTGCACATGTTGGCCAGGCTGTACAAGCAGCGTAGAGCAATAGTGGAATACCAGCTACAACATGGGTGGCGGAGTGGTAGTCAGCCTCCGCAATTCTCTACTGAGAAGTTGGCATGGATGGCAGATATCTGCCAGGTCCTTGGAAACTTTGAGGAGTCTACCCAGATGGTAAATGGCGATGGGGCAATCATTAGGATTACCATCCCGCTGCTTTGACTGCTGAGAAGTTCGCTGCTAAGCATAAAGGCCGACGCTTTGCGGTTGGAACAGAAGACGGGGGATAACAGTATGTCGCAGGAGGAGGAGGAGAAGGAGGATTGTGTACTGGGACCCTGGCACACATGGCTGACTTCATGTTAGGCTGCCTTCCCGTGACCCTCGCGTTAGACAAATTCTGGCCAACATGGATTACTGGGTGTACACCCTTCTCGGCCCACGGTATAAGGAGAACCTTTTGACTCTCATTCCCGAAGAGGAAAGGGGTACGAGAGTGATGCAATACCACAGGGCCCTGGTGGAAAAAGTGACGCTAAAGTTCCCATCTGACAGTGCTAGTGGCAAAAGAGGCAGTTCAGAGGGTTAGCAGGGGAGGTGTGGGGATCAGGCAGCATGTCCAGCACAGGCATGGGAACACTCTCCAAGGCCTTTGCCAGCTTTATGGCTCCCCAGCAAGACTGTGTCACCACTCTCCAGTCAAGGCTGAGTCGTGGGAGCACTGTAAAAAGCTGGTGACGGACTACGTAGTCGATCGTACCACCGTCCTCCGTGATGCCTCTGCTCCATACAACTATTGGGTGTCAAAGCTGGTCATGTGGCACGAGCTTGCGCTGTACGCCCTGGAGGTGATGACCTGCCCTGCCGCTAGCATCTTGTCAGAGAGGGTGTTTAGTGCATCTGGGGGAATCATCACGGATAAGCGTACCCGCCTGTCAACTGCCAGCGCCAACATTCTTACACTCATAAAGATGAACAAAGGCTGGATTTCCCCAGACTTCTCTTCTCCACTGGCGGAAAGTAGTGGAACCTAATGATTCTTTTTGCTGCAACCGGAGAAAAATGCATCCTCTCCATTTTTGCATCACCACAAAAAAAGGGGGAATTAACTTTGTCAATCACTGTCGGATATTATTACTCCTCCTCCTCCTCCTCCTAAAACAGCATGTCATCACGCTAAACTGCCAATTTTTCTGCGGCCCAAAAAGTTCGGTTTAAAAGGTTTTTACAATTTTTCAAATTTTCAAAAGTATTGATACTTTAACAGACACCAATTTTTTTCACAGGGCTGCCTCCAGGCTCTGTTACAAATTAAGCAACAGCAACTGTATCTTTAAAAAATGTTTATGGGTTTCACCTGTCCTCGCAGTTGAGCAATTTTTCAGGGGTGCACTTGTACTCTTGGTACACCAATTTATCTGGCCCCCGCCTATACGGTTATCTAACTAATTTTTCCAGCCTTCGCCTACACTCTTGGTACACCAATGTTTCAGGGGTTCGCCTACACTCTTGCTACAGAAATGTTACAGTGGTCTGCCTATACTTTTACTACAGAAATGTTATTGGGGCCCGCCTATACTCTTGCTACAGAAATGTTACTGGGGTCTGCCCATATTTTTACTACAGAAATGTTACTGGGGTCTGCCTATACTCCTGCTACAGAAATGTTACTGGGGTCCGCCTATACTTTTACTACAGAAATGTTACTGGGGTCTCCCTATACTCCTGCTACAGAAATGTTACTGGGGTCTGCCTATATTTTTGCTGCAGAAATGTTACTGGGGTCTGCCTATACTTTTACTACAGAAATGTTACTGGGGCCGGCCTATACTCTTGCTACAGAAATGCTACTGGGGTCTGCCTATACTTTTACTACAGAAATGTTACTGGGGCCGGCCTATACTCTTGCTACAGAAATGCTACTGGGGTCTGCCTATACTTTTACTACAGAAATGTTACTGGGGTCTGCCTATACTTTTACTACAGAAATATTACTGGGGTCCGCCTATACTTTTACTACAGAAATGTTACTGGGGTCTGCCTATATTTTTGCTACAGAAATGTTACTGGGGTCTGCCTATACTTTTACTACAGAAATGTTACTGGGGTCCGCCTATACTCTTGCTACAGAAATGTTACTGGGGTCTGCCTATAGTTTTACTACAGAAATGTTACTGGGGTCTGCCTATAGTTTTACTACAGAAATGTTACAGGGGTTCGCCTATACTTTTACTACAGAAATGTTACTGGGGTCTGCCTATACTCTTGCTACAGAAATGTTACTGGGGTCTGCCTATACTTCTGCTACAGAAATGTTACTGGGGTCCGCCTATACTTTTGCTACAGAAATGTTACTGGGGTCTGCCTATACTCCTGCTACAGAAATGTTACTGGTAGAGATGAGCGAGCGTACTCGGAAAAGCACTACTCGCTCGAGTAATTTGCTTTATCCGAGTATCGCTGTGCTCATCCCTGAAGATTCGGGTGCCGCTGCGGCTGACAGGTGAGTCGCAGCGGGGAGCAGGGGAGAGCGGGCGGGAGAGAGGGAGAGAAAGATCTCCCCTCCGTTCCTCCCCGCTCTCCCCTGCAGCTCCCCGCTCCGTGCCGGCACCCGAATCTTCAGGGACGAGCACAGCGATACTCGGATAAAGCAAACTACTTGAGCGAGTAGTGCTTATCCGAGTACGCTCGCTCATCTCTAGTTACTGGGGTCTGCCTATACTTTTACTACAGAAATATTACTGGGGTCCGCCTATACTCTTGCTACAGAAATGTTACTGGGGCCCGCCTATACTTTTACTACAGAGATGTTACAGGGGTCCGCCTATACCTTTGCTACCGACATGTTACTGGAGTCTGCCTATACTCTTACTACAGAAATGTTACTGGGGTCTGCTATACTTTTGCTACAGACATGTTACTGGGGTCTGCTATACTTTTGCTACAGACATGTTACTGGGGTCCGCCTATACTTTTGCTACCGACATGCTACTGGGGTCTGCCTATATATACTCTTACTACAGAAATGTTACTGGGGTCTGCCTATACTCTTGCTACAGAAATGTTACTGGGGTCTGCCTATACTCTTGCTACAGAAATGTTACTGGGGTCTGCCTATACTTTTACTACAGAAATGTTACAGGGGTCTGCCTATACTTTTACTACAGAAATGTTACTGGGGTCTGCCTATACTCTTGCTACAGAAATGTTACTGGGGTCTGCCTATACTCTTGCTACAGAAATGTTACTGGGGTCTGCCTATACTTTTACTACAGAAATGTTACAGGGGTCTGCCTATACTTTTACTACAGAAATGTTACTAGGCTCGCCCTATACTCTTGCTACAGAAATTTTACAGGGGTCTGCCTATACTTTTGCTACAGACATGTTACTGGGGTCTGCATATACTCTTGCTATAGAAATCTTACTGGGGTCTGCTATACTTTTGCTACAGACATGTTACTGGGGTCCGTCTATACTCTTACTACAGAAATGTTACTGGGGTCTGCCTATACTCTTGCTACAGAAATGTTACTGGGGTTTGCCTATACTTTTACTACAGGAATGTTACAGGGGTCTGCCTATACTTTTACTACAGAAATGTTACTGGGGTCCGCCTATACTTTTACTACAGAAATGTTACTAGGGTCTGCCTATACTTTTACTACAGAAATGTTACTAGGGTCTGCCTATACTTTTACTACAGAAATGTTACTAGGGTCTGCCTATACTTTTACTACAGAAATGTTACTAGGGTCTGCCTATACTTTTGCTACAGAAATGTTACTGGGGGTCTGCCTATACTCTTACTACAGAAATATTACTGGGGTCCGCCTATACTTTTGCTACAGACATGTTACTGGGGTCTGCTATACTTTTGCTACAGACATGTTACAGGGGTCTACCTATATTTTTACTACAGGAATGTTACAGGGGTCTGCCTATACTTTTGCTACAGACATGTTACAGGCGTCTGCCTATACTTTTGCTGCAGAAATGTTACAGGGGTCTGTCTATACTGTTACTACAGAAATGTTACTGAGATCTGCCTATACTTTTACTACAGACATGTTACTGGGGTCCGCCTATACTTTTACTACAGGAATGTTACAGGGGTCCGCCTATACCTTTGCTACCGACATGTTACTGGGGTCCGCCTATACTTTTGCTACAGAAATGTTACTGGGGTCCGCCTATACTCTTACTACAGAAATGTTACTGGGGTCTGCTATACTTTTGCTACAGACATGTTACTGGGGTCCGCCTATACTTTTGCTACCGACATGTTACTGGGGTCCGCCTATACTTTTGCTACAGACATGTTACTGGGGTCTGCCTATACTCTTACTACAGAAATGTTACTGGGGTCTGCCTATACTCCCGCTACAGAAATGTTACTGGGGTCTGCCTATACTCCTGCTACAGAAATGTTACTGGGGTCTGCATATACTTTTACTACAGAAATGTTACAGGGGTCTGCCTAGACTTTTGCTACAGAAATGTTACTGGGGTCTGTCTATACTCTTACTACAGACATGTTACTGGGGTCTGCCTATACCTTTGCTACAGGAATATTACTGGGGTCTGCCTATACTTCTGCTACAGAAATGTTACAGGGGTCCGCCTATACTTTTACTACAGAAATGTTACTGGGGTCCGCCTATACTTTTACTACAGAAATGTTACTGGGGTCCGCCTATTCTTTTGCTACAGAAATGTTACTGGGGTCCGCTTATACTTTTGCTACAGACATGTTACTGGGGTCTGCCTCTACTTTTACTACAGAAATGTTACAGGGGTCTGCCTATACTTTTGCTGCAGAAATGTTACAGGGGTCTGTCTATACTTCTGCTACAGAAATGTTACAGGGGTCTGCCTATACTTCTGCTACAGAAATGTTACAGGGGTCTGCCTATACTTTTGCTGCAGAAATGTTACAGGGGTCTGTCTATACTGTTACTACAGACATGTTACTGGGGTCCGCCTATACTTTTACTACAGAAATGTTACAGTGGTCCGCCTATACTCTTGCTATAGAAATGTTACAGGGGTCTGCTATACTTTTGCTACAGACATGTTACTGGGGTCCGCCTATACTTTTGCTACCGACATGTTACTGGGGTCCGCCTATACTTTTGCTAGAGACATGTTACTGGGGTCTGCCTATACTCTTACTACAGAAATGTTACTGGAGTCTGCTATACTTTTGCTACAGAAATGTTACTGGGGTCTGCCTATACTTTTACTACAGAAATGTTACTGGGGTCCGCCTATACTCTTGGTACATCAATGTTACAGGGGTCTGCCTATACTTTTGCTACAGAAATGTTACTGGGGTCTGCTATACTTTTACTACAGAAATGTTACTGGGGTCTGCTATACTTTTACTACAGAAATGTTACTGGGGTCTGCCTATACTTTTGCTACAGAAATGTTACTGGGGTCTGCTATACTTTTACTACAGAAATGTTACTGGGGTCTGCTATACTTTTACTACAGAAATGTTACTGGGGTCTGCCTATACTTTTGCTACAGAAATGTTACTGGGGTCTGCTATACTTTTACTACAGAAATGTTACCGGGGTCCGCATACACTCCTGCTACAGAAATGTTACTGGGGTCTGCCTATACTTTTGCTACAGAAATGTTACCGGGGTCCGCATACACTCCTGCTACAGAAATGTTACTGGGGTCTGCCTATACTTTTGCTACAGAAATGTTACTGGGGTCCGCCTATACTCTTGCTACAGAAATGTTACTGGGGTTTGCCTATACTTTTACTACAGAAATGTTACTGGGGCCGGCCTATACTCTTGCTACAGAAATGCTACTGGGGTCTGCCTATACTTTTACTACAGAAATGTTACTGGGGTCCGCCTATACTCTTGCTACAGAAATGTTACTGAGGTCTGCCTATAGTTTTACTACAGAAATGTTACTGGGGTCTGTCTATACTTTTGCTACAGAAATGTTACTGGGGTCCGCCTATACTCTTAGTACACCAATGTTTCAGGGGTTCGCCTACACTCTTGCTACAGAAATGGTTAAATATTTTAACAGACTGTTCCCTGAATTTAATTTAATTAATTGTTGAGTATGAGAACAAAAATTAGAGGAATTGAAAAAGGATATTAAAGATGCAGAGAATAAATTAACAGGAAGAATAGGAGAGCGTTAATAAAAGGATCAAAGGAAATTTATGCAAACTGGAGGAAACAATTGTATCAACCAAACAAAGGAAACTAAAATGGGATGAAACAGATTATAAAACGAAGTATATTATTGGGTGGCTTCACACGAGCGTACATAGGTGCGTACTGTACAGGTGCATGCATTGCCTTCAATCAAGCCAGTACCCCTGAATTGTTTTTCAGGGAAGTGCTTTACGTACAAAAATATTTTCTTTTACACCAAAATTCTTCTTTTTCAGGGAAGAGCTTATATGTTAAGGGTGATAGACTTCAACCCAAACTGTTTGAAAGGTCTAAAGAAAATTGCTGGACTGTGGAATGGCATTAGGTACATTGAGTGATAAGGAGGCCCTATTCTTGTGCCCTCCAAACCCTGCATTGCCCGTGTTTTACGGGATACCGAAAATCCACAAAGGGGAATTTCCTCCACCAAAGCTCCCTATTGTTGCAGGGATCGATTCACCCTGTGAACGTCTTACTTCGTGGGTGGGTCGATCCCTGCAACCCCTGCTAAGAAGAGTGGCGGATTGTTTGTTAAATAGTCACTCATTTATACAACAGCTACAACATATTGTGTAGCGCAAAAAGTATTTTTGGGTAACTTGCGATGTTGTAGATTTATACTTATATCCCTCGCTGGGTAACTATACAAGCTGTGAAACATCATTTGGCTTACCATAGTCATTATAATGACAACTTAAAAGAATTTATTGTCGTGCCTGTGGAATTCTTGCTGTGCCAAAACTTCTTTACTTTTGATAGGAGATATTTTTTGCATGTGTGGGGGGGGCCGATGGGATCCCGTTTCTCACCGACCATTGCGAACCTTGCAATGAGTTGGTAGGAAACGAAGTTTGTTTTTAATGAGATTAACCCCATGTGTAACAACACAGTCCGGTACGGACGATTTACTGACGACATGATAATGACATGCGAAAAAAGTGATATGGGAGTGGGCACACAAATAGAACAATTACTAACAATAATTCATTTAATCTAAAATTCACATGTTCATACGAAGAAAAGAAGGTCTCTTTTGGATCTGGAGTTGCGTGGCAATGTGAGGAAGGAAATAATAGAAACAAAGTTATATCGGGAAAAAACAGCAGGCAATCCAATCCTCCATGCGGAGAGTGCAGACCTGGCACATGGGAGCAAGACGGGCATGCACCACAGATAAGGATTACAACAAAACAGGGAAAGAAATTAAAGGGGTTGTCCCGCGGCAGCAAGTGGGTCTATACACTTCTGTATGGCCATATTAATGCACTTTGTAATGTACATTGTGCATTAATTATGAGCCATACAGAAGTTATAAAAAGTTTTTCACTTACCTGCTCCGTTGCTGGCGTCCTCGTCTCCATGGTTGCCGTCTAATTTTCGCCGTCTAATGGCCAAATTAGACGCGCTTGCGCAGACCGGGTCTTCTTATCTTCTCAATGGGGCTCCGTGTAGCTCCGCCCCGTCACGTGCCGATTCCAGCCAATCAGGAGGCTGGAATCGGCAATGGACCGCACAGAAGCCCTGCGGTCCACGGAGGGAGAAGATGCCGGCGGCCATCTTCACCGGGTAAGTAAGAAGTCACCGGAGCGCGGGGATTCAGGTAAGCGCTCTCCGGTGATCTTTTTTAACCCCTGCATCGGGGTTGTCTCGCGCCGAACGGGGGGGGGTTGAAAAAAAAAAAAACCCGTTTCGGCGCGGGCCAACCCCTTTAAGTCCAGAGCAGGAGAGAGGATATAAAAATCAGAGAATAAAGTAAGTAAATTAGAAACATAAAGGGAAGTAAAGAACAATAAAAAGGATAAAACAATTCGTATTTTCCACAAGGTTAGTTTCTGTGAATTATGTAGAGTAAGGGGGCCGATCAGATTGAAGACCGCTATATCACCCCAAGCATTCAACCTATGTGGATTGATTTAAACAAAGATGTATGCTTCTACATATTCTATTTCTGAGATTGAAACGCGTTCCCCAAAAACCTGCCGCCTTCTGTTGTATTGAGCGCTAATTTACAATAGAGCAGACGAATGTCTTTCCACTAAAATCCCGCTATCTTCCTTCACATTTATAACTTTTAGGGTCGGTTAATTGTAACAGTGAGAGAATATTCCCAAAAAATCCAGGAAATCCCATTGTCTAAATTATATATATTTATAAGTATTTGCTCCCTCTGGCGAACAAGACTTAATACTTGGTGGCCAAAGCCTTGTAGCCAGGCCCAGCAGTCAGACGGTCTTTGTAGTTGATGAGCTTTGCGCACGTCAGAAGGAGGTCCGCTCCTCCTTGCAGATCATCTCTAAATCATTAAGATTTTGAGGCTGTCGCTTGGCAACTCTGATCTTCAGCTCCCTCCATAAGTTTTCTATGGGATGAAGGTCTGGAGACTGGCTGGACCACTCCATCACCTTTAATGTGCTTCTTTTTGAGCTACACCTTTGTTGCCTTGGCTGTATGTTTTGGGTCGTTGTCCTGCTGGAAGACCCAGCCACGACCCATCTTTAATGTCCTGGTAGAGGGAAGGAAGTTGTCACTCAGGGTCTTACGGTACATGGCGCCATCCATTGTCCCATTGATGCTGGAAAGTAGTCTGAGAAACACCCCCAAAACATAATGTTTCCCCCTCCATGCTTGACAGTGGGGACAGGGTTCTTTCGGTCATAGGCATTTATCTTCCTCCAAACATGGCTAGTTGAGTCAATGCCAAAGAGCTCAATGTTTGTCTCATCTGACCCCAGCACCTTCTCCCAATCACTCTCAGAATCATGTTCAGATGGGCTGCACATGTGCCTTCTTGATTAGGGGGACCTTGCGGGCACTGCAGAATTTTAATCCTTTATGGCGTAATGTGTTACCAATGGTTTTCTTGGTGACTGTGGTCCCAGCTGCCTTAAGATCATTAACACATTCCACCCCACCCCACCCCCCGTGTAGTTTTAAGCTGATCTCTCACCTTCTTCATGATCAAGGATACCCCACGAGGTGAGATTTTGCTTGGAGCCCCAGATCGATGCCGACTGACAGTCATTATGGTTTTGTAGCCCATCCCAGCCTTGTGCCGGTCTATGATCCTGTCCCTGACATCCTTAGAAAGCTTCTTGGTCTTGCCCATGTTGTACAGGTTAGAGTCTGACTGATTCATTGAGTCTGTGGACAGCTGTCTGTAATGCAGGTAACAATTTGATTAGGAGCGTCTAACTGGTCTGGAGGAGCCGGAGCTCTTAATGGTTGGTAGGGGATCAAATACTTATTTCACTGTGCAAAATGCAAATATATATATATAAGTTAAACAATGGGATTTTTCTGGATTTTTTTTTTTGGATATTCTATCCAAATTAACCTAAAAATTATAGACTGTTCATGTCTTTGACAGCGGGCAGACTTACAGAATCAGCAAGGGATCAAATACTTATTGTCTTCACTGTATGTGTACAGCTGGTATAAGTTATACATCTCCTGTATATAGTGATATGGAGCATGCTGGTAGAACCTGGGGATCTCCTGTATATAATTATATATGTACAGCTGGTATAAGTTATACATCTCCTGTATATAGTGATATGGAGCATGCTGGTATAACCTGGGTATCCCCTGTATATAATTATATATGTACAGCTGGTATATGTTATACATCCTGTATATAGTGATATGGGGCATGCTGGTATAACCTGGGTATCCCCTGTATATAATCATATATGTACAGCTGGTATAGGTTATACATCCTGTATATAGTGATATGGGGCATGCTGGTATAACCTGGGGATCTCCTGCATATAATTATATATGTACAGCTGGTATAAGTTATACATCTCCTGTATATAGTGATATGGAGCATGCTGGTATAACCTGGGGATCTCCTGCATATAATTATATATGTACAGCTGGTATAAGTTATACATCTCCTGTATATAGTGATATGGAGCATGCTGGTATAACCTGGGGATCTCCTGCATATAATTATATATGTACAGCTGGTATAAGTTATACATCTCCTGTATATAGTGATATGGAGCATGCTGGTATAACCTGGGGATCTCCTGCATATAATTATATATGTACAGCTGGTATAAGTTGTACATCCTGTATATAGCGATATGCAGCATGTTGGTATAACCTGAGGATCTCTTGTATATAATTATATATGTACAGCTGGTATAAGTTAGACATCTCCTGTATATAGTGATATGGAGCATGCTGGTATAACCTGGGGATCTCCTGTATATAATTATATATGTACAGCTGATATAAGCTATACATCTCCCTGTATACAATGATATGGAGCATGCTGGTATAACCTGGGGATCTCCTTATATAATTATATATGTACAGCTGGTATAAGTTATACATCCCCTGTATATAGTGATATGGAGCATGCTGGAATAACCTGGGGATCTCTTGTATGTAATTGTATATGTACAGCTGGTATAAGTTATACATTCTGTATATAGTGATATGTAGCATGCTGGTATAACCTGGGTATCTCCTGTATATAATTATATATGTACAGCTGGTATAAGTTATACATCATCCTGTATATAGTGATATAGAGAATGCTGGTATAACATGGGTATCTCCTGTATATAATTACATATGTACAGCTGGTATAAGTTATACATCATCCTGTATATAGTGATATAGAGAATGCTGGTATAACCTGGGTATCTCCTGTATATAATTATATAACTTATACCAGCTGTACATATCTATCTCCAGTATATAGTGATATGGACCATGCTGGTATAACCTGGGTATCTCCTGTATATAATTATATATGTACAGCTGGTATACGTTATACATCTCCTGTATATAGTGATATGGAACATACTGGTATAACCTGGGGATCTCCAATATATAATAATATATGTACAGCTGGTATGAGTTGGACATCTCCTGTATATAGTCATATGGAGCATGCTGGTATAACCTGAGTATATCCTGTATATAATTATAAATGTACAGCTGGTATAACCTGGGCATCTCCTGTATATAATTATATATGTAGAGCTGGTATAAGTTATATATCTCCTGTATATAGTGATGTGGAGCATGCTGGTATAGCCTGGGTATCACCTGTATATAATTATATATGTACAGCTGGTATAAGTTATACATGCTGCATATAGTGATATGGAGCATACTGGTATAACCTGGGGATCTCCTGTATATAGTTAGATATGTACAGCAGGTATAAGTTATACATCCTGTATATAGTGATATGGAGCATGCTGGTATAACCTGGGGATCTCCTGTATATAATTATATATGTACAGCTGGTATAAGTTATACATCTCCTGTATATAGTGATAGAGAGCATGCTGGTATAACCTGGGTATCTCCTGTATATAATTACATATGTACAGCTGGTATAAGTTATACATCATCCTGTATATAGTGATATAGAGAATGCTGGTATAACCTGGGTATCTCCTGTATATAATAACATATGTACAGCTGGTATAAGTTATACATCATCCTGTATATAGTGATATGGAACATGCTGGTATAACCTGGGGATCTCCTGTATATAGTGATATGGAGCATGCTGGTATACCCTGGGTATCTCCTGTATATAATTACATATGTACAGCTGGTATGAGTTATACATCATCCTGTATATAGTGATATAGAGAATGCTGGTATAACCTGGGTATCTCCTGTATATAATTACATATGTACAGCTGGTATAAGTTATACATCATCCTGTATATAGTGATATAGAGAATGCTGGTATAACCTGGGTATCTCCTGTTTATAATTATATAACTTATACCAGCTGTACATATCTATCTCCAGTATATAGTGATATGGACCATGCTGGTATAACCTGGGTATCTCCTGTATATAATTATATATGTACAGCTGGTATACGTTATACATCTCCTGTATATAGTGATATGGAACATACTGGTATAACCTGGGGATCTCCAATATATAATGATATATGTACAGCTGGTATGAGTTGGAAATCTCCTGTATATAGTCATATCGAGCATGCTGGTATAACCTGAGTATGTCCTGTATATAATTATATATGTTCAGCTGGTATAACCTGGGTATCTCCTGTATATAATTATAAATGTAGAGCTGGTATAAGTTATATATCTCCTGTATATAGTTATGTGGAGCATGCTGGTATAACCTGGGTATGACCTGTATACAATTATATATGTACAGCTGGTATAAGTTATACATGCTGCATATAGTGATATGGAGCATACTGGTATAACCTGGGGATCTCCTGTATATAGTTATATATGTACAGCAGGTATAAGTTATACATCCTGTATATAGTGATATGGAGCATGCTGGTATAACCTGGGTATATCCTGTATATAATTATATATGTACAGCTGTTATAAGGTATACATCTCCTGTATATAGTGATATGGAGCATGTTGGTATAACCTGGGTATCTCCTCTATATAATTATATATGTACAGCTGGTATAAGTTATACATTTCCTGTATATAGTGATATGGAGCATGCTGGTATAACCTGGGGATCTCCTGTATATAATTATATATGTACAGCTGGTATAAGTTATACATCTCCTGTATATAGTGATAGAGAGCATGCTGGTATAACCTGGGTATCTCCTGTATATAATTACATATGTACAGCTGGTATAAGTTATACATCATCCTGTATATAGTGATATAGAGAATGCTGGTATAACCTGGGTATCTCCTGTATATAATTACATATGTACAGCTGGTATAAGTTATACATCATCCTGTATATAGTGATATGGAGCATGCTGGTATAACCTGGGTATCTCTTGTATATAATTATAAATGTACAGCTGGTATAAGTTATACATCTCCTGTATATAGTGATATGGAGCATGCTGGTATAACCTGGGGATCTCCTGTATATAATTATAAATGTACAGCTGGTATAAGTTATACATCTCCTGTATATAGTGATATAGAGAATGCTGGTATAGCCTGGGTATCTCCTGTATATAATTACATATGTACAGCTGGTATAAGTTATACATCATCCTGTATATAGTGATATGGAGCATGCTGGTATAACCTGGGTATCTCCTGTATATAATTACATATGTACAGCTGGTATAAGTTATACATTCCCCTGTATATAGTTATATACACTATGCTGGTATACCCTGGGTATCTCCTGTATATAATTATAAATGTACAGGTGGTATACGTTATACATTTCCTGTATATAGTGATATGGAGCATTCTGGTATAACCTGGGGATTTCCTGTATATAATTATAAATGTACAACTGGTGTAAGTTATACATCTCCTGTATATAGTGATATGGAGCATGCTGGTATAACCTGGGGATCTCCTGTATATAGTGATATGGAGCATGCTGGTATACCCTGGGTATCTCCTGTATATAATTATAAATGTACAGGTGCTATTCGTTATACATTTCCTGTATATAGTGATATGGAGCATTCTGGTAGAACCTGGGGATCTCCTGTATATAATTATAAATGTACAGCTGGTATAAGTTATACATCTCCTGTATATAGTGATATGGAGCATGCTGGTATAACCTGGGGATCTCCTATATATAGTGATATGGAGCATGCTGGTATACCCTGGGTATCTCCTGTATATAGTTATAAATGTACAGGTGGTATACGTTATACATTTCCTGTATATAGTGATATGGAGCATGCTGGTATAACCTGGGTATCTCCTGTATATAATAATATATGTACAGCAGGTATAAGTTATACATCCTGTTCATAGTGATATGGAGCATGCTGGTATAACCTGGGGATCTCCTATATATAATTATATATGTACAGCTGCTATAAGTTATGCATCTCCTGTATATAGTGATATGGAGCATGCTGGTATAACCTGGGTATCTCCTGTATATAATTATATATGTACAGCTGGTATGTGTTATACATCCTGTATATAGTTATATGGAGCATGCTGGTTAAAGCTGGGTATCTCCTGTATATAATTATATATGTACAGCGGGTATAAGTTATACATCTCCCTGTATATAGTAATATGGAGCATGCTGGTATAACCTGGGTATCTCCTGTATATAGTTATATATGTACAGCTGGTATAAGTTGTACATCTCCTGTATATAGTAATATGGAGCATGCTGCTATAACCTGGGTATCTCCTGTATATAATTATATATGTACAGCTGGTATAAGTTATACATCTCCTGTATATAGTGATATGGAACATGCTGGTATAACCTGGGTATCTCCTGTATGTAGTGATATGGAGCATGCAGGTATAACCTGTGTATCTCCTGTATATAGTGATATGGAGCTTGCTGGTATAACCTCGGTATCTCCTGTATATAATTATATATGTACAGCTGGTATAAGCTATACATCTCCTGTATATAGTGATATGGAGCATGCTGCTATAACCTGGGTATCTCCTGTATATAATTATAAATGTACAGCTGGTATAAGTTATACATCTCCTGTATATAGTGATATGGAGCATGCTGGTATAACCTGGGGATCTCCTGTATATAGTGATATGGAGCATGCTGGTATACCCTGGGTATCTCCTGTATATAATTATAAATGTACAGGTGGTATACATTATACATTTCCTGTATATAGTGATATGGAGCATGCTGGTATAACCTGGGGATCTCCTGTATATAATGAGAACCCAGCTTGGTGGGGGGTAATAAATAATAATTACCTGAAAGTGCTGCGGAATAAGTTGGCGCTATACAAATACCATGATTTGATTTTTGATTTTTAGTGATATGGAGCATGTTGGTATAACCTGGGTATCTCCTCTATATAATTATATATGCACAGCTGGTATAAGTTATACATTTCCTGTATATAGTGATATGGAGCATGCTGGTATAACCTGGGTATCTCCTGTATATAATTATATATGTACAGCAGGTATAAGTTATACATCCTGTTTATAGTGATATGGAGCATGCTGGTATAACCTGGGGATCTCTTGTATGTAATTATATATGTACAGCAGGTATAAGTTATACATCTCCTGTATACAGTGATATGGATCACGCTGGTATAACCTGGGTATCTCCTGTATATAGTGACATGGAGCATGCTGGTATAGCCTAGGGATCTCATGTATATAATTTTATATGTACAGCAGGTATAAGTTATACATCTCCTGTATATAGTGATATGGAGCATGCTGGTATAACCTGGGTATCTCCTGTATATAATTATATATGTACAGCTGGTATGTGTTATACATCCTGTATATAGTTATATGGAGCATGCTGGTTAAAGCTGGGTATCTCCTGTATATAATTATATATGTACAGCGGGTATAAATTATACATCTCCCTGTCTATAGTAATATGGAGCATGCTGGTATAACCTGGGTATCTCCTGTATATAGTTATATATGTACAGCTGGTATAAGTTGTACATCTCCTGTATATAGTAATATGGAGCATGCTGCTATAACCTGGGTATCTCCTGAATATAGTTATATATGTACAGCTGGTATAAGTTATACATCTCCTGTATATAGTGATATGGAACATGCTGGTATAACCTGGGTATCTCCTATATATAGTGATATGGAGCATGCAGGTATAACCTGTGTATCTGCTGTATATAGTGATATGGAGCATGCTGGTATAACCTCGGTATCTCCTGTATATAATTATATATGTACAGCTGATATAAGTTATACATCTCCTGTATACAGTGATATGGACCATGCTGGTATAACCTGGGGATCTCCTGTATATAATTATATATGTACAGCTGGTATAAGCTATACATCTCCTGTATATAGTGATATGGAGCATGCTGCAATAACCTGGGTATCTCCTGTATATAATTATAAATGTACAGCTGGTATAAGTTATACATCTCCTGTATATAGTGATATGGAGCATGCTGGTATAACCTGGGGATCTCCTGTATATAGTGATATGGAGCATGCTGGTATACGCTGGGTATCTCCTGTATATAATTATAAATGTACAGGTGGTATACATTATACATTTCCTGTATATAGTGATATGGAGCATTCTGGTATAACCTGGGGATCTCCTATATATAATTATAAATGTACAGCTGGTATAAGTTATACATCTCCTGTATATAGTGATATGGAGCATGCTGGTATAACCAGGGGATCTCCTGTATATAGTGATATGGAGCATGTTGGTATAACCTGGGTATCTCCTCTATATAATTATATATGCACAGCTGGTATAAGTTATACATTTCCTGTATATAGTGATATGGAGCATGCTGGTATAACCTGGGGATCTCCTGTATATAGTGATATGGAGCATGCTGGTATACCCTGGGTATCTCCTGTATATAGTTATAAATGTACAGGTGGTATACGTTATACATTTCCTGTATATAGTGATATGGAGCATGCTGGTATAACCTGGGTATCTCCTGTATATAATAATATATGTACAGCAGGTATAAGTTATACATCCTGTTCATAGTGATATGGAGCATGCTGGTATAACCTGGGGATCTCCTATATATAATTATATATGTACAGCTGCTATAAGTTATGCATCTCCTGTATATAGTGATATGGAGCATGCTGGTATAACCTGGGTATCTCCTGTATATAATTATATATGTACAGCTGGTATGTGTTATACATCCTGTATATAGTTATATGGAGCATGCTGGTTAAAGCTGGGTATCTCCTGTATATAATTATATATGTACAGCGGGTATAAGTTATACATCTCCCTGTATATAGTAATATGGAGCATGCTGGTATAACCTGGGTATCTCCTGTATATAGTTATATATGTACAGCTGGTATAAGTTGTACATCTCCTGTATATAGTAATATGGAGCATGCTGCTATAACCTGGGTATCTCCTGTATATAATTATATATGTACAGCTGGTATAAGTTATACATCTCCTGTATATAGTGATATGGAACATGCTGGTATAACCTGGGTATCTCCTGTATGTAGTGATATGGAGCATGCAGGTATAACCTGTGTATCTCCTGTATATAGTGATATGGAGCATGCTGGTATAACCTCGGTATCTCCTGTATATAATTATATATGTACAGCTGGTATAAGCTATACATCTCCTGTATATAGTGATATGGAGCATGCTGCTATAACCTGGGTATCTCCTGTATATAATTATAAATGTACAGCTGGTATAAGTTATACATCTCCTGTATATAGTGATATGGAGCATGCTGGTATAACCTGGGGATCTCCTGTATATAGTGATATGGAGCATGCTGGTATACCCTGGGTATCTCCTGTATATAATTATAAATGTACAGGTGGTATACGTTATACATTTCCTGTATATAGTGATATGGAGCATGCTGGTATAACCTGGGGATCTCCTGTATATAATGAGAACCCAGCTTGGTGGGGGGTAATAAATAATAATTACCTGAAAGTGCTGCGGAATAAGTTGGCGCTATACAAATACCATGATTTGATTTTTGATTTTTAGTGATATGGAGCATGTTGGTATAACCTGGGTATCTCCTCTATATAATTATATATGCACAGCTGGTATAAGTTATACATTTCCTGTATATAGTGATATGGAGCATGCTGGTATAACCTGGGTATCTCCTGTATATAATTATATATGTACAGCAGGTATAAGTTATACATCCTGTTTATAGTGATATGGAGCATGCTGGTATAACCTGGGGATCTCTTGTATGTAATTATATATGTACAGCAGGTATAAGTTATACATCTCCTGTATACAGTGATATGGATCACGCTGGTATAACCTGGGTATCTCCTGTATATAGTGACATGGAGCATGCTGGTATAGCCTAGGGATCTCATGTATATAATTTTATATGTACAGCAGGTATAAGTTATACATCTCCTGTATATAGTGATATGGAGCATGCTGGTATAACCTGGGTATCTCCTGTATATAATTATATATGTACAGCTGGTATGTGTTATACATCCTGTATATAGTTATATGGAGCATGCTGGTTAAAGCTGGGTATCTCCTGTATATAATTATATATGTACAGCGGGTATAAATTATACATCTCCCTGTCTATAGTAATATGGAGCATGCTGGTATAACCTGGGTATCTCCTGTATATAGTTATATATGTACAGCTGGTATAAGTTGTACATCTCCTGTATATAGTAATATGGAGCATGCTGCTATAACCTGGGTATCTCCTGAATATAGTTATATATGTACAGCTGGTATAAGTTATACATCTCCTGTATATAGTGATATGGAACATGCTGGTATAACCTGGGTATCTCCTATATATAGTGATATGGAGCATGCAGGTATAACCTGTGTATCTCCTGTATATAGTGATATGGAGCATGCTGGTATAACCTCGGTATCTCCTGTATATAATTATATATGTACAGCTGATATAAGTTATACATCTCCTGTACACAGTGATATGGACCATGCTGGTATAACCTGGGGATCTCCTGTATATAATTATATATGTACAGCTGGTATAAGCTATACATCTCCTGTATATAGTGATATGGAGCATGCTGCAATAACCTGGGTATCTCCTGTATATAATTATAAATGTACAGCTGGTATAAGTTATACATCTCCTGTATATAGTGATATGGAGCATGCTGGTATAACCTGGGGATCTCCTGTATATAGTGATATGGAGCATGCTGGTATACGCTGGGTATCTCCTGTATATAATTATAAATGTACAGGTGGTATACATTATACATTTCCTGTATATAGTGATATGGAGCATTCTGGTATAACCTGGGGATCTCCTATATATAATTATAAATGTACAGCTGGTATAAGTTATACATCTCCTGTATATAGTGATATGGAGCATGCTGGTATAACCAGGGGATCTCCTGTATATAGTGATATGGAGCATGTTGGTATAACCTGGGTATCTCCTCTATATAATTATATATGCACAGCTGGTATAAGTTATACATTTCCTGTATATAGTGATATGGAGCATGCTGGTATAACCTGGGGATCTCCTGTATATAGTGATATGGAGCATGCTGGTATACCCTGGGTATCTCCTGTATATAGTTATAAATGTACAGGTGGTATACGTTATACATTTCCTGTATATAGTGATATGGAGCATGCTGGTATAACCTGGGTATCTCCTGTATATAATAATATATGTACAGCAGGTATAAGTTATACATCCTGTTCATAGTGATATGGAGCATGCTGGTATAACCTGGGGATCTCCTATATATAATTATATATGTACAGCTGCTATAAGTTATGCATCTCCTGTATATAGTGATATGGAGCATGCTGGTATAACCTGGGTATCTCCTGTATATAATTATATATGTACAGCTGGTATGTGTTATACATCCTGTATATAGTTATATGGAGCATGCTGGTTAAAGCTGGGTATCTCCTGTATATAATTATATATGTACAGCGGGTATAAGTTATACATCTCCCTGTATATAGTAATATGGAGCATGCTGGTATAACCTGGGTATCTCCTGTATATAGTTATATATGTACAGCTGGTATAAGTTGTACATCTCCTGTATATAGTAATATGGAGCATGCTGCTATAACCTGGGTATCTCCTGTATATAATTATATATGTACAGCTGGTATAAGTTATACATCTCCTGTATATAGTGATATGGAACATGCTGGTATAACCTGGGTATCTCCTGTATGTAGTGATATGGAGCATGCAGGTATAACCTGTGTATCTCCTGTATATAGTGATATGGAGCATGCTGGTATAACCTCGGTATCTCCTGTATATAATTATATATGTACAGCTGGTATAAGCTATACATCTCCTGTATATAGTGATATGGAGCATGCTGCTATAACCTGGGTATCTCCTGTATATAATTATAAATGTACAGCTGGTATAAGTTATACATCTCCTGTATATAGTGATATGGAGCATGCTGGTATAACCTGGGGATCTCCTGTATATAGTGATATGGAGCATGCTGGTATACCCTGGGTATCTCCTGTATATAATTATAAATGTACAGGTGGTATACGTTATACATTTCCTGTATATAGTGATATGGAGCATGCTGGTATAACCTGGGGATCTCCTGTATATAATGAGAACCCAGCTTGGTGGGGGGTAATAAATAATAATTACCTGAAAGTGCTGCGGAATAAGTTGGCGCTATACAAATACCATGATTTGATTTTTGATTTTTAGTGATATGGAGCATGTTGGTATAACCTGGGTATCTCCTCTATATAATTATATATGCACAGCTGGTATAAGTTATACATTTCCTGTATATAGTGATATGGAGCATGCTGGTATAACCTGGGTATCTCCTGTATATAATTATATATGTACAGCAGGTATAAGTTATACATCCTGTTTATAGTGATATGGAGCATGCTGGTATAACCTGGGGATCTCTTGTATGTAATTATATATGTACAGCAGGTATAAGTTATACATCTCCTGTATACAGTGATATGGATCACGCTGGTATAACCTGGGTATCTCCTGTATATAGTGACATGGAGCATGCTGGTATAGCCTAGGGATCTCATGTATATAATTTTATATGTACAGCAGGTATAAGTTATACATCTCCTGTATATAGTGATATGGAGCATGCTGGTATAACCTGGGTATCTCCTGTATATAATTATATATGTACAGCTGGTATGTGTTATACATCCTGTATATAGTTATATGGAGCATGCTGGTTAAAGCTGGGTATCTCCTGTATATAATTATATATGTACAGCGGGTATAAATTATACATCTCCCTGTCTATAGTAATATGGAGCATGCTGGTATAACCTGGGTATCTCCTGTATATAGTTATATATGTACAGCTGGTATAAGTTGTACATCTCCTGTATATAGTAATATGGAGCATGCTGCTATAACCTGGGTATCTCCTGAATATAGTTATATATGTACAGCTGGTATAAGTTATGCATCTCCTGTATATAGTGATATGGAACATGCTGGTATAACCTGGGTATCTCCTGTATATAGTGATATGGAGCATGCAGGTATAACCTGTGTATCTCCTGTATATAGTGATATGGAGCATGCTGGTATAACCTCGGTATCTCCTGTATATAATTATATATGTACAGCTGATATAAGTTATACATCTCCTGTATACAGTGATATGGACCATGCTGGTATAACCTGGGGATCTCCTGTATATAATTATATATGTACAGCTGGTATAAGCTATACATCTCCTGTATATAGTGATATGGAGCATGCTGCAATAACCTGGGTATCTCCTGTATATAATTATAAATGTACAGCTGGTATAAGTTATACATCTCCTGTATATAGTGATATGGAGCATGCTGGTATAACCTGGGGATCTCCTGTATATAGTGATATGGAGCATGCTGGTATACGCTGGGTATCTCCTGTATATAATTATAAATGTACAGGTGGTATACATTATACATTTCCTGTATATAGTGATATGGAGCATTCTGGTATAACCTGGGGATCTCCTATATATAATTATAAATGTACAGCTGGTATAAGTTATACATCTCCTGTATATAGTGATATGGAGCATGCTGGTATAACCAGGGGATCTCCTGTATATAGTGATATGGAGCATGTTGGTATAACCTGGGTATCTCCTCTATATAATTATATATGCACAGCTGGTATAAGTTATACATTTCCTGTATATAGTGATATGGAGCATGCTGGTATAACCTGGGGATCTCCTGTATATAATTATATATGTACAGCTGGTATAAGTTATACATCATCCTGTATATAGTGATATAGAGAATGCTGGTATAACCTGGGTATCTGCTGTATATAATTACATATGTACAGCTGGTATAAGTTATACATCATCCTGTATATAGTGATATGGAGCATGCTGGTATAACCTGGGTATCTCTTGTATATAATTATAAATGTACAGCTGGTATAAGTTATACATCTCCTGTATATAGTGATATGGAGCATGCTGGTATAACCTGGGGATCTCCTGTATATAGTGATATGGAGCATGCTGGTATACCCTGGGTATCTCCTGTATATAATTACATATGTACAGCTGGTATAAGTAATACATCATCCTGTATATAGTGATATAGAGAATGCTGGTATAACCTGGGTATCTCCTGTATATAATTACATATGTACAGCTGGTATAAGTTATACATCATCCTGTATATAGTGATATAGAGAATGCTGGTATAACCTGGGTATCTCCTGTATATGATTATATAACACATACCAGCTGTACATATCTATCTCCAGTATATAGTGATATGGACCATGCTGGTATAACCTGGGTATATCCTGTATATAATTATATATGTACAGCTGGTTTACGTTATACATCTCCTGTATATAGTGATATGGAACATACTGGTAAAACCTGGGGATCTCCAATATATAATTATATATGTACAGCTGGTATGAGTTGGACATCTCCTGTATATAGTCGTATGGAGCATGCTGGTATAACCTGAGTATGTCCTGTATATAATTATATATGTACAGCTGGTATAACCTGGGTATCTCCTGTATATAATTATATATGTAGAGCTGGTATAAGTTATATATCTCCTGTATATAGTGATGTGGAGCATGCTGGTATAACCTGGGTATCCCCTGTATATAATTATATATGTACAGCTGGTATAAGTTATACATGCTGCATATAGTTTTATGGAGCATACTGGTATAACCTGGGGATCTCCTGTATATAATTATATATGTTGGTATAAGTTATACATCTCCTGTATATAGTGATATGGAGCATGTTGGTATAACCTGGGTATCTCCTCTATATAATTATATATGCACAGCTGGTATAAGTTATACATTTCCTGTATATAGTGATATGGAGCATGCTGGTATAACCTGGGGATCTCCTGTATATAATTATATATGTACAGCTGGTATAAATTATACATCTCCTGTATATAGTGATAGAGAGCATGCTGGTATAACCTGGGTATCTCCTGTATATAATTACATATGTACAGCTGCTATAAGTTATACATCATCCTGTATATAGTGATATAGAGAATGCTGGTATAACCTGGGTATCTCCTGTATATAATTACATATGTACAGCTGGTATAAGTTATACATCATCCTGTATATAGTGATATGGAGCATGCTGGTATAACCAGGGGATCTCCTGTATATAGTGATATGGAGCATGTTGGTATAACCTGGGTATCTCCTCTATATAATTATATATGCACAGCTGGTATAAGTTATACATTTCCTGTATATAGTGATATGGAGCATGCTGGTATAACCTGGGGATCTCCTGTATATAATTATATATGTACAGCTGGTATAAGTTATACATCATCCTGTATATAGTGATATAGAGAATGCTGGTATAACCTGGGTATCTGCTGTATATAATTACATATGTACAGCTGGTATAAGTTATACATCATCCTGTATATAGTGATATGGAGCATGCTGGTATAACCTGGGTATCTCTTGTATATAATTATAAATGTACAGCTGGTATAAGTTATACATCTCCTGTATATAGTGATATGGAGCATGCTGGTATAACCTGGGGATCTCCTGTATATAGTGATATGGAGCATGCTGGTATACCCTGGGTATCTCCTGTATATAATTACATTTGTACAGCTGGTATAAGTAATACATCATCCTGTATATAGTGATATAGAGAATGCTGGTATAACCTGGGTATCTCCTGTATATAATTACATATGTACAGCTGGTATAAGTTATACATCATCCTGTATATAGTGATATAGAGAATGCTGGTATAACCTGGGTATCTCCTGTATATGATTATATAACACATACCAGCTGTACATATCTATCTCCAGTATATAGTGATATGGACCATGCTGGTATAACCTGGGTATATCCTGTATATAATTATATATGTACAGCTGGTTTACGTTATACATCTCCTGTATATAGTGATATGGAACATACTGGTATAACCTGGGGATCTCCAATATATAATTATATATGTACAGCTGGTATGAGTTGGACATCTCCTGTATATAGTCGTATGGAGCATGCTGGTATAACCTGAGTATGTCCTGTATATAATTATATATGTACAGCTGGTATAACCTGGGTATCTCCTGTATATAATTATATATGTAGAGCTGGTATAAGTTATATATCTCCTGTATATAGTGATGTGGAGCATGCTGGTATAACCTGGGTATCCCCTGTATATAATTATATATGTACAGCTGGTATAAGTTATACATGCTGCATATAGTTTTATGGAGCATACTGGTATAACCTGGGGATCTCCTGTATATAATTATATATGTTGGTATAAGTTATACATCTCCTGTATATAGTGATATGGAGCATGTTGGTATAACCTGGGTATCTCCTCTATATAATTATATATGCACAGCTGGTATAAGTTATACATTTCCTGTATATAGTGATATGGAGCATGCTGGTATAACCTGGGGATCTCCTGTATATAATTATATATGTACAGCTGGTATAAATTATACATCTCCTGTATATAGTGATAGAGAGCATGCTGGTATAACCTGGGTATCTCCTGTATATAATTACATATGTACAGCTGCTATAAGTTATACATCATCCTGTATATAGTGATATAGAGAATGCTGGTATAACCTGGGTATCTCCTGTATATAATTACATATGTACAGCTGGTATAAGTTATACATCATCCTGTATATAGTGATATGGAGCATGCTGGTATAACCTGGGGATCTCCTGTATATAGTGATATGGAGCATGCTGGTATACCCTGGGTATCTCCTGTAAATAATTATAAATGTACAGGTGGTATACGTTATACATTTCCTGTATATAGTGATATGGAGCATTCTGGTATAACCTGGGGATCTCCTGTATATAATTATTAATGTACAGCTGGTATAAGTTATACATCATCCTGTATATAGTGATATGGAGCATGCTGGTATAACCTGGGGATCTCCTGTATATAGTGATATGGAGCATGCAGGTATACCCTGGGTATCTCCAGTATATAATTATAAATGTACAGGTGGTATACGTTATACATTTCCTGTATATAGTGATATGGAGCATTCTGGTATAACCTGGGGATCTCCTGTATATAATTATAATTGTACAGCTGGTATAAGTTATACATCTCCTGTATATAGTGATATGGAGCATGATGGTATAACCTGGGGATCTCCTGTATATAGTGATATGGAGCATGCAGGTATACCCTGGGTATCTCCTGTATATAATTATAAATGTACAGGTGGTATACGTTATACATTTCCTGTATATAGTGATATGGAGCATTCTGGTATAACCTGGGTATATCCTGTATATAATTATAAATGTACAGGTGGTATACGTTATACATTTCCTGTATATAGTGATATGGAGCATGCTGGTATAACCTGGGTATCTCCTGTATATAATTATATATGTACAGCAGGTATAAGTTATACATCCTGTTTATAGTGATACGGAGCATGCTGGTATAACCTGGGGATCTCTTGCATGTAATTATATATGTACAGCAGGTATAAGTTATACATCTCCTGTATACAGTGATATGGATCACGCTGGTATAACCTGGGTATCTCCTGTATATAGTGACATGGAGCATGCTGGTATAACCTAGGGATCTCCTGTATATAATTTTATATGTACAGCAGGTATAAGTTATACATCTCCTGTATATAGTGATATGGAGCATGCTGGTATAACCTGGGTATCTCCTGTATATAACTATATATGTACAGCTGGTATAAGTTATACATGCTGTATATAGTGATATGGAGCATGATGGTATAACCTGGGTATCTCCTATATATAATTATATATGTACAGCTGCTATAAGTTATATATCTCCTGTATATAGTGATATGGAGCATGCTGGTATAACCTGGGTATCTCCTGTATATAATTATATATGTTCAGCTGGTATGTGTTATACATCCTGTATATAGTTATATGGAGCATGCTGGTTAAAGCTGGGTATCTCCTCTATATAATTATATATGTACAGCGGGTATAAGTTATACATCTCCCTGTATATAGTAATATGGAGCATGCTGGTATAACCTGGGTATCTCCTGTATATAATTATATATATACAGCTGGTATAAGTTGTACATCTCCTGTATATAGTAATATGGAGCATGCTGCTATAACCTGGGTATCTCCTGTATATAATTATATATGTACAGCTGGTATAAGTTATACATCTCCTGTATATAGTGATATGGAACATGCTGGTATAACCTGGGTATCTCCTGTATATAGTGATATGGAGCATGCAAGTATAACCTGTGTATCTCCTGTATATAGTGATATGGAGCATGCTGGTATAACCTGGGTATCTCCTGTATATAATTACATATGTACAGCTGCTATAAGTTATACATCATCCTGTATATAGTGATATAGAGAATGCTGGTATAACCTGGGTATCTCCTGTATATAATTACATATGTACAGCTGGTATAAGTTATACATCATCCTGTATATAGTGATATGGAGCATGCTGGTATAACCTGGGTATCTCTTGTATATAATTATAAATGTACAGCTGGTATAAGTTACACATCTCCTGTATATAGTGATATGGAGCATGCTGGTATAACCTGGGGATCTCCTGTATATAGTGATATGGAGCATGCTGGTATACCCTGGGTATCTCCTGTATATAATTATAAATGTACAGGTGGTATACGTTATACATTTCCTGTATATAGTGATATGGAGCATTCTGGTATAACCTGGGGATCTCCTGTATATAATTATAAATGTACAGCTGGTATAAGTTATACATCTCCTGTATATAGTGATATGGAGCATGCTGGTATAACCAGGGGATCTCCTGTATATAGTGATATGGAGCATGTTGGTATAACCTGGGTATCTCCTCTATATAATTATATATGCACAGCTGGTATAAGTTATACATTTCCTGTATATAGTGATATGGAGCATGCTGGTATAACCTGGGGATCTCCTGTATATAATTATATATGTACAGCTGGTATAAATTATACATCTCCTGTATATAGTGATAGAGAGCATGCTGGTATAACCTGGGTATCTCCTGTATATAATTACATATGTACAGCTGCTATAAGTTATACATCATCCTGTATATAGTGATATAGAGAATGCTGGTATAACCTGGGTATCTCCTGTATATAATTACATATGTACAGCTGGTATAAGTTATACATCATCCTGTATATAGTGATATGGAGCATGCTGGTATAACCAGGGGATCTCCTGTATATAGTGATATGGAGCATGTTGGTATAACCTGGGTATCTCCTCTATATAATTATATATGCACAGCTGGTATAAGTTATACATTTCCTGTATATAGTGATATGGAGCATGCTGGTATAACCTGGGGATCTCCTGTATATAATTATATATGTACAGCTGGTATAAGTTATACATCATCCTGTATATAGTGATATAGAGAATGCTGGTATAACCTGGGTATCTGCTGTATATAATTACATATGTACAGCTGGTATAAGTTATACATCATCCTGTATATAGTGATATGGAGCATGCTGGTATAACCTGGGTATCTCTTGTATATAATTATAAATGTACAGCTGGTATAAGTTATACATCTCCTGTATATAGTGATATGGAGCATGCTGGTAAAACCTGGGGATCTCCTGTATATAGTGATATGGAGCATGCTGGTATACCCTGGGTATCTCCTGTATATAATTACATATGTACAGCTGGTATAAGTAATACATCATCCTGTATATAGTGATATAGAGAATGCTGGTATAACCTGGGTATCTCCTGTATATAATTACATATGTACAGCTGGTATAAGTTATACATCATCCTGTATATAGTGATATAGAGAATGCTGGTATAACCTGGGTATCTCCTGTATATGATTATATAACACATACCAGCTGTACATATCTATCTCCAGTATATAGTGATATGGACCATGCTGGTATAACCTGGGTATATCCTGTATATAATTATATATGTACAGCTGGTTTACGTTATACATCTCCTGTATATAGTGATATGGAACATACTGGTAAAACCTGGGGATCTCCAATATATAATTATATATGTACAGCTGGTATGAGTTGGACATCTCCTGTATATAGTCGTATGGAGCATGCTGGTATAACCTGAGTATGTCCTGTATATAATTATATATGTACAGCTGGTATAACCTGGGTATCTCCTGTATATAATTATATATGTAGAGCTGGTATAAGTTATATATCTCCTGTATATAGTGATGTGGAGCATGCTGGTATAACCTGGGTATCCCCTGTATATAATTATATATGTACAGCTGGTATAAGTTATACATGCTGCATATAGTTTTATGGAGCATACTGGTATAACCTGGGGATCTCCTGTATATAATTATATATGTTGGTATAAGTTATACATCTCCTGTATATAGTGATATGGAGCATGTTGGTATAACCTGGGTATCTCCTCTATATAATTATATATGCACAGCTGGTATAAGTTATACATTTCCTGTATATAGTGATATGGAGCATGCTGGTATAACCTGGGGATCTCCTGTATATAATTATATATGTACAGCTGGTATAAATTATACATCTCCTGTATATAGTGATAGAGAGCATGCTGGTATAACCTGGGTATCTCCTGTATATAATTACATATGTACAGCTGCTATAAGTTATACATCATCCTGTATATAGTGATATAGAGAATGCTGGTATAACCTGGGTATCTCCTGTATATAATTACATATGTACAGCTGGTATAAGTTATACATCATCCTGTATATAGTGATATGGAGCATGCTGGTATAACCAGGGGATCTCCTGTATATAGTGATATGGAGCATGTTGGTATAACCTGGGTATCTCCTCTATATAATTATATATGCACAGCTGGTATAAGTTATACATTTCCTGTATATAGTGATATGGAGCATGCTGGTATAACCTGGGGATCTCCTGTATATAATTATATATGTACAGCTGGTATAAGTTATACATCATCCTGTATATAGTGATATAGAGAATGCTGGTATAACCTGGGTCTCTGCTGTATATAATTACATATGTACAGCTGGTATAAGTTATACATCATCCTGTATATAGTGATATGGAGCATGCTGGTATAACCTGGGTATCTCTTGTATATAATTATAAATGTACAGCTGGTATAAGTTATACATCTCCTGTATATAGTGATATGGAGCATGCTGGTATAACCTGGGGATCTCCTGTATATAGTGATATGGAGCATGCTGGTATACCCTGGGTATCTCCTGTATATAATTACATTTGTACAGCTGGTATAAGTAATACATCATCCTGTATATAGTGATATAGAGAATGCTGGTATAACCTGGGTATCTCCTGTATATAATTACATATGTACAGCTGGTATAAGTTATACATCATCCTGTATATAGTGATATAGAGAATGCTGGTATAACCTGGGTATCTCCTGTATATGATTATATAACACATACCAGCTGTACATATCTATCTCCAGTATATAGTGATATGGACCATGCTGGTATAACCTGGGTATATCCTGTATATAATTATATATGTACAGCTGGTTTACGTTATACATCTCCTGTATATAGTGATATGGAACATACTGGTATAACCTGGGGATCTCCAATATATAATTATATATGTACAGCTGGTATGAGTTGGACATCTCCTGTATATAGTCGTATGGAGCATGCTGGTATAACCTGAGTATGTCCTGTATATAATTATATATGTACAGCTGGTATAACCTGGGTATCTCCTGTATATAATTATATATGTAGAGCTGGTATAAGTTATATATCTCCTGTATATAGTGATGTGGAGCATGCTGGTATAACCTGGGTATCCCCTGTATATAATTATATATGTACAGCTGGTATAAGTTATACATGCTGCATATAGTTTTATGGAGCATACTGGTATAACCTGGGGATCTCCTGTATATAATTATATATGTTGGTATAAGTTATACATCTCCTGTATATAGTGATATGGAGCATGTTGGTATAACCTGGGTATCTCCTCTATATAATTATATATGCACAGCTGGTATAAGTTATACATTTCCTGTATATAGTGATATGGAGCATGCTGGTATAACCTGGGGATCTCCTGTATATAATTATATATGTACAGCTGGTATAAATTATACATCTCCTGTATATAGTGATAGAGAGCATGCTGGTATAACCTGGGTATCTCCTGTATATAATTACATATGTACAGCTGCTATAAGTTATACATCATCCTGTATATAGTGATATAGAGAATGCTGGTATAACCTGGGTATCTCCTGTATATAATTACATATGTACAGCTGGTATAAGTTATACATCATCCTGTATATAGTGATATGGAGCATGCTGGTATAACCTGGGGATCTCCTGTATATAGTGATATGGAGCATGCTGGTATACCCTGGGTATCTCCTGTAAATAATTATAAATGTACAGGTGGTATACGTTATACATTTCCTGTATATAGTGATATGGAGCATTCTGGTATAACCTGGGGATCTCCTGTATATAATTATAAATGTACAGCTGGTATAAGTTATACATCTCCTGTATATAGTGATATGGAGCATGCTGGTATAACCTGGGGATCTCCTGTATATAGTGATATGGAGCATGCAGGTATACCCTGGGTATCTCCAGTATATAATTATAAATGTACAGGTGGTATACGTTATACATTTCCTGTATATAGTGATATGGAGCATTCTGGTATAACCTGGGGATCTCCTGTATATAATTATAATTGTACAGCTGGTATAAGTTATACATCTCCTGTATATAGTGATATGGAGCATGATGGTATAACCTGGGGATCTCCTGTATATAGTGATATGGAGCATGCAGGTATACCCTGGGTATCTCCTGTATATAATTATAAATGTACAGGGGGTATACGTTATACATTTCCTGTATATAGTGATATGGAGCATTCTGGTATAACCTGGGTATATCCTGTATATAATTATAAATGTACAGGTGGTATACGTTATACATTTCCTGTATATAGTGATATGGAGCATGCTGGTATAACCTGGGTATCTCCTGTATATAATTATATATGTACAGCAGGTATAAGTTATACATCCTGTTTATAGTGATATGGAGCATGCTGGTATAACCTGGGGATCTCTTGCATGTAATTATATATGTACAGCAGGTATAAGTTATACATCTCCTGTATACAGTGATATGGATCACGCTGGTATAACCTGGGTATCTCCTGTATATAGTGACATGGAGCATGCTGGTATAACCTAGGGATCTCCTGTATATAATTTTATATGTACAGCAGGTATAAGTTATACATCTCCTGTATATAGTGATATGGAGCATGCTGGTATAAACTGGGTATCTCCTGTATATAACTATATATGTACAGCTGGTATAAGTTATACATGCTGTATATAGTGATATGGAGCATGATGGTATAACCTGGGTATCTCCTATATATAATTATATATGTACAGCTGCTATAAGTTATATATCTCCTGTATATAGTGATATGGAGCATGCTGGTATAACCTGGGTATCTCCTGTATATAATTATATATGTTCAGCTGGTATGTGTTATACATCCTGTATATAGTTATATGGAGCATGCTGGTTAAAGCTGGGTATCTCCTCTATATAATTATATATGTACAGCGTGTATAAGTTATACATCTCCCTGTATATAGTAATATGGAGCATGCTGGTATAACCTGGGTATCTCCTGTATATAATTATATATATACAGCTGGTATAAGATGTACATCTCCTGTATATAGTAATATGGAGCATGCTGCTATAACCTGGGTATCTCCTGTATATAATTATATATGTACAGCTGGTATAAGTTATACATCTCCTGTATATAGTGATATGGAACATGCTGGTATAACCTGGGTATCTCCTGTATATAGTGATATGGAGCATGCAAGTATAACCTGTGTATCTCCTGTATATTGTGATATGGAGCATGCTGGTATAACCTGGGTATCTCCTGTATATAATTACATATGTACAGCTTGTATAAGTTATACATCATCCTGTATATAGTGATATAGAGAATGCTGGTATAACCTGGGTATCTCCTGTATATAATTACATATGTACAGCTGGTATAAGTTATACATCATCCTGTATATAGTGATATAGAGAATGCTGGTATAACCTGGGTATCTCCTGTATATGATTATATAACTTATACCAGCTGTACATATCTATCTCCAGTATATAGTGATATGGACCATGCTGGTATAACCTGGGTATCTCCTGTATATAATTATATATCTACAGCTGGTTTACGTTATACATCTCCTGTATATAGTGATATGGAACATACTGGTATAACCTGGGGATCTCCAATATATAATTATATACGTACAGCTGGTAAGAGTTGGACATCTCCTGTATATAGTCGTATGGAGCATGCTGGTATAACCTGAGTATGTCCTGTATATAATTATATATGTACAGCTGGTATAACCTGGGTATCTACTGTATATAATTATATATGTAGAGCTGGTATAAGTTATATATCTCCTGTATATAGTGATGTGGAGCATGCTGGTATAACCTGGGTATCCCCTGTATATAATTATATATGTACAGCTGGTATAAGTTATACATGCTGCATATAGTTTTATGGAGCATACTGGTATAACCTGGGGATCTCCTGTATATAATTATATATGTTGGTATAAGTTATACATCTCCTGTATATAGTGATATGGAGCATGTTGGTATAACCTGGGTATCTCCTCTATATAATTATATATGCACAGCTGGTATAAGTTATACATTTCCTGTATATAGTGATATGGAGCATGCTGGTATAACCTGGGGATCTCCTGTATATAATTATATATGTACAGCTGGTATAAGTTATACATCTCCTGTATATAGTGATAGAGAGCATGCTGGTATAACCTGGGTATCTCCTGTATATAATTACATATGTACAGCTGGTATAAGTTATACATCATCCTGTATATAGTGATATAGAGAATGCTGGTATAACCTGGGTATCTCCTGTATATAATTACATATGTACAGCTGGTATAAGTTATACATCATCCTGTATATAGTGATATGGAGCATGCTGGTATAACCTGGGGATCTCCTGTATATAGTGATATGGAGCATGCTGGTATACCCTGGGTATCTCCTGTAAATAATTATAAATGTACAGGTGGTATACGTTATACATTTCCTGTATATAGTGATATGGAGCATTCTGGTATAACCTGGGGATCTCCTGTATATAATTATTAATGTACAGCTGGTATAAGTTATACATCATCCTGTATATAGTGATATGGAGCATGCTGGTATAACCTGGGGATCTCCTGTATATAGTGATATGGAGCATGCAGGTATACCCTGGGTATCTCCAGTATATAATTATAAATGTACAGGTGGTATACGTTATACATTTCCTGTATATAGTGATATGGAGCATTCTGGTATAACCTGGGGATCTCCTGTATATAATTATAATTGTACAGCTGGTATAAGTTATACATCTCCTGTATATAGTTATATGGAGCATGATGGTATAACCTGGGGATCTCCTGTATATAGTGATATGGAGCATGCAGGTATACCCTGGGTATCTCCTGTATATAATTATAAATGTACAGGTGGTATACGTTATACATTTCCTGTATATAGTGATATGGAGCATTCTGGTATAACCTGGGTATATCCTGTATATAATTATAAATGTACAGGTGGTATACGTTATACATTTCCTGTATATAGTGATATGGAGCATGCTGGTATAACCTGGGTATCTCCTGTAAATAATTATATATGTACAGCAGGTATAAGTTATACATCCTGTTTATAGTGATACGGAGCATGCTGGTATAACCTGGGGATCTCTTGCATGTAATTATATATGTACAGCAGGTATAAGTTATACATCTCCTGTATACAGTGATATGGATCACGCTGGTATAACCTGGGTATCTCCTGTATATAGTGACATGGAGCATGCTGGTATAACCTAGGGATCTCCTGTATATAATTTTATATGTACAGCAGGTATAAGTTATACATCTCCTGTATATAGTGATATGGAGCATGCTGGTATAACCTGGGTATCTCCTGTATATAACTATATATGTACAGCTGGTATAAGTTATACATGCTGTATATAGTGATATGGAGCATGATGGTATAACCTGGGTATCTCCTATATATAATTATATATGTACAGCTGCTATAAGTTATATATCTCCTGTATATAGTGATATGGAGCATGCTGGTATAACCTGGGTATCTCCTGTATATAATTATATATGTTCAGCTGGTATGTGTTATACATCCTGTATATAGTTATATGGAGCATGCTGGTTAAAGCTGGGTATCTCCTCTATATAATTATATATGTACAGCGGGTATAAGTTATACATCTCCCTGTATATAGTAATATGGAGCATGCTGGTATAACCTGGGTATCTCCTGTATATAATTATATATATACAGCTGGTATAAGTTGTACATCTCCTGTATATAGTAATATGGAGCATGCTGCTATAACCTGGGTATCTCCTGTATATAATTATATATGTACAGCTGGTATAAGTTATACATCTCCTGTATATAGTGATATGGAACATGCTGGTATAACCTGGGTATCTCCTGTATATAGTGATATGGAGCATGCAAGTATAACCTGTGTATCTCCTGTATATAGTGATATGGAGCATGCTGGTATAACCTGGGTATCTCCTGTATATAATTACATATGTACAGCTGCTATAAGTTATACATCATCCTGTATATAGTGATATAGAGAATGCTGGTATAACCTGGGTATCTCCTGTATATAATTACATATGTACAGCTGGTATAAGTTATACATCATCCTGTATATAGTGATATGGAGCATGCTGGTATAACCTGGGTATCTCTTGTATATAATTATAAATGTACAGCTGGTATAAGTTACACATCTCCTGTATATAGTGATATGGAGCATGCTGGTATAACCTGGGGATCTCCTGTATATAGTGATATGGAGCATGCTGGTATACCCTGGGTATCTCCTGTATATAATTATAAATGTACAGGTGGTATACGTTATACATTTCCTGTATATAGTGATATGGAGCATTCTGGTATAACCTGGGGATCTCCTGTATATAATTATAAATGTACAGCTGGTATAAGTTATACATCTCCTGTATATAGTGATATGGAGCATGCTGGTATAACCAGGGGATCTCCTGTATATAGTGATATGGAGCATGTTGGTATAACCTGGGTATCTCCTCTATATAATTATATATGCACAGCTGGTATAAGTTATACATTTCCTGTATATAGTGATATGGAGCATGCTGGTATAACCTGGGGATCTCCTGTATATAATTATATATGTACAGCTGGTATAAATTATACATCTCCTGTATATAGTGATAGAGAGCATGCTGGTATAACCTGGGTATCTCCTGTATATAATTACATATGTACAGCTGCTATAAGTTATACATCATCCTGTATATAGTGATATAGAGAATGCTGGTATAACCTGGGTATCTCCTGTATATAATTACATATGTACAGCTGGTATAAGTTATACATCATCCTGTATATAGTGATATGGAGCATGCTGGTATAACCAGGGGATCTCCTGTATATAGTGATATGGAGCATGTTGGTATAACCTGGGTATCTCCTCTATATAATTATATATGCACAGCTGGTATAAGTTATACATTTCCTGTATATAGTGATATGGAGCATGCTGGTATAACCTGGGGATCTCCTGTATATAATTATATATGTACAGCTGGTATAAGTTATACATCATCCTGTATATAGTGATATAGAGAATGCTGGTATAACCTGGGTATCTGCTGTATATAATTACATATGTACAGCTGGTATAAGTTATACATCATCCTGTATATAGTGATATGGAGCATGCTGGTATAACCTGGGTATCTCTTGTATATAATTATAAATGTACAGCTGGTATAAGTTATACATCTCCTGTATATAGTGATATGGAGCATGCTGGTATAACCTGGGGATCTCCTGTATATAGTGATATGGAGCATGCTGGTATACCCTGGGTATCTCCTGTATATAATTACATTTGTACAGCTGGTATAAGTAATACATCATCCTGTATATAGTGATATAGAGAATGCTGGTATAACCTGGGTATCTCCTGTATATAATTACATATGTACAGCTGGTATAAGTTATACATCATCCTGTATATAGTGATATAGAGAATGCTGGTATAACCTGGGTATCTCCTGTATATGATTATATAACACATACCAGCTGTACATATCTATCTCCAGTATATAGTGATATGGACCATGCTGGTATAACCTGGGTATATCCTGTATATAATTATATATGTACAGCTGGTTTACGTTATACATCTCCTGTATATAGTGATATGGAACATACTGGTATAACCTGGGGATCTCCAATATATAATTATATATGTACAGCTGGTATGAGTTGGACATCTCCTGTATATAGTCGTATGGAGCATGCTGGTATAACCTGAGTATGTCCTGTATATAATTATATATGTACAGCTGGTATAACCTGGGTATCTCCTGTATATAATTATATATGTAGAGCTGGTATAAGTTATATATCTCCTGTATATAGTGATGTGGAGCATGCTGGTATAACCTGGGTATCCCCTGTATATAATTATATATGTACAGCTGGTATAAGTTATACATGCTGCATATAGTTTTATGGAGCATACTGGTATAACCTGGGGATCTCCTGTATATAATTATATATGTTGGTATAAGTTATGCATCTCCTGTATATAGTGATATGGAGCATGTTGGTATAACCTGGGTATCTCCTCTATATAATTATATATGCACAGCTGGTATAAGTTATACATTTCCTGTATATAGTGATATGGAGCATGCTGGTATAACCTGGGGATCTCCTGTATATAATTATATATGTACAGCTGGTATAAATTATACATCTCCTGTATATAGTGATAGAGAGCATGCTGGTATAACCTGGGTATCTCCTGTATATAATTACATATGTACAGCTGCTATAAGTTATACATCATCCTGTATATAGTGATATAGAGAATGCTGGTATAACCTGGGTATCTCCTGTATATAATTACATATGTACAGCTGGTATAAGTTATACATCATCCTGTATATAGTGATATGGAGCATGCTGGTATAACCTGGGGATCTCCTGTATATAGTGATATGGAGCATGCTGGTATACCCTGGGTATCTCCTGTAAATAATTATAAATGTACAGGTGGTATACGTTATACATTTCCTGTATATAGTGATATGGAGCATTCTGGTATAACCTGGGGATCTCCTGTATATAATTATAAATGTACAGCTGGTATAAGTTATACATCTCCTGTATATAGTGATATGGAGCATGATGGTATAACCTGGGGATCTCCTGTATATAGTGATATGGAGCATGCAGGTATACCCTGGGTATCTCCAGTATATAATTATAAATGTACAGGTGGTATACGTTATACATTTCCTGTATATAGTGATATGGAGCATTCTGGTATAACCTGGGGATCTCCTGTATATAATTATAATTGTACAGCTGGTATAAGTTATACATCTCCTGTATATAGTGATATGGAGCATGATGGTATAACCTGGGGATCTCCTGTATATAGTGATATGGAGCATGCAGGTATACCCTGGGTATCTCCTGTATATAATTATAAATGTACAGGGGGTATACGTTATACATTTCCTGTATATAGTGATATGGAGCATTCTGGTATAACCTGGGTATATCCTGTATATAATTATAAATGTACAGGTGGTATACGTTATACATTTCCTGTATATAGTGATATGGAGCATGCTGGTATAACCTGGGTATCTCCTGTATATAATTATATATGTACAGCAGGTATAAGTTATACATCCTGTTTATAGTGATATGGAGCATGCTGGTATAACCTGGGGATCTCTTGCATGTAATTATATATGTACAGCAGGTATAAGTTATACATCTCCTGTATACAGTGATATGGATCACGCTGGTATAACCTGGGTATCTCCTGTATATAGTGACATGGAGCATGCTGGTATAACCTAGGGATCTCCTGTATATAATTTTATATGTACAGCAGGTATAAGTTATACATCTCCTGTATATAGTGATATGGAGCATGCTGGTATAAACTGGGTATCTCCTGTATATAACTATATATGTACAGCTGGTATAAGTTATACATGCTGTATATAGTGATATGGAGCATGATGGTATAACCTGGGTATCTCCTATATATAATTATATATGTACAGCTGCTATAAGTTATATATCTCCTGTATATAGTGATATGGAGCATGCTGGTATAACCTGGGTATCTCCTGTATATAATTATATATGTTCAGCTGGTATGTGTTATACATCCTGTATATAGTTATATGGAGCATGCTGGTTAAAGCTGGGTATCTCCTCTATATAATTATATATGTACAGCGTGTATAAGTTATATATCTCCCTGTATATAGTAATATGGAGCATGCTGGTATAACCTGGGTATCTCCTGTATATAATTATATATATACAGCTGGTAAAGGATGTACATCTCCTGTATATAGTAATATGGAGCATGCTGCTATAACCTGGGTATCTCCTGTATATAATTATATATGTACAGCTGGTATAAGTTATACATCTCCTGTATATAGTGATATGGAACATGCTGGTATAACCTGGGTATCTCCTGTATATAGTGATATGGAGCATGCAAGTATAACCTGTGTATCTCCTGTATATTGTGATATGGAGCATGCTGGTATAACCTGGGTATCTCCTGTATATAATTACATATGTACAGCTGGTATAAGTTATACATCATCCTGTATATAGTGATATAGAGAATGCTGGTATAACCTGGGTATCTCCTGTATATAATTACATATGTACAGCTGGTATAAGTTATACATCATCCTGTATATAGTGATATAGAGAATGCTGGTATAACCTGGGTATCTCCTGTATATGATTATATAACTTATACCAGCTGTACATATCTATCTCCAGTATATAGTGATATGGACCATGCTGGTATAACCTGGGTATCTCCTGTATATAATTATATATCTACAGCTGGTTTACGTTATACATCTCCTGTATATAGTGATATGGAACATACTGGTATAACCTGGGGATCTCCAATATATAATTATATACGTACAGCTGGTAAGAGTTGGACATCTCCTGTATATAGTCGTATGGAGCATGCTGGTATAACCTGAGTATGTCCTGTATATAATTATATATGTACAGCTGGTATAACCTGGGTATCTACTGTATATAATTATATATGTAGAGCTGGTATAAGTTATATATCTCCTGTATATAGTGATGTGGAGCATGCTGGTATAACCTGGGTATCCCCTGTATATAATTATATATGTACAGCTGGTATAAGTTATACATGCTGCATATAGTTTTATGGAGCATACTGGTATAACCTGGGGATCTCCTGTATATAATTATATATGTTGGTATAAGTTATACATCTCCTGTATATAGTGATATGGAGCATGTTGGTATAACCTGGGTATCTCCTCTATATAATTATATATGCACAGCTGGTATAAGTTATACATTTCCTGTATATAGTGATATGGAGCATGCTGGTATAACCTGGGGATCTCCTGTATATAATTATATATGTACAGCTGGTATAAGTTATACATCTCCTGTATATAGTGATAGAGAGCATGCTGGTATAACCTGGGTATCTCCTGTATATAATTACATATGTACAGCTGGTATAAGTTATACATCATCCTGTATATAGTGATATAGAGAATGCTGGTATAACCTGGGTATCTCCTGTATATAATTACATATGTACAGCTGGTATAAGTTATACATCATCCTGTATATAGTGATATGGAGCATGCTGGTATAACCTGGGGATCTCCTGTATATAGTGATATGGAGCATGCTGGTATACCCTGGGTATCTCCTGTAAATAATTATAAATGTACAGGTGGTATACGTTATACATTTCCTGTATATAGTGATATGGAGCATTCTGGTATAACCTGGGGATCTCCTGTATATAATTATTAATGTACAGCTGGTATAAGTTATACATCATCCTGTATATAGTGATATGGAGCATGCTGGTATAACCTGGGGATCTCCTGTATATAGTGATATGGAGCATGCAGGTATACCCTGGGTATCTCCAGTATATAATTATAAATGTACAGGTGGTATACGTTATACATTTCCTGTATATAGTGATATGGAGCATTCTGGTATAACCTGGGGATCTCCTGTATATAATTATAATTGTACAGCTGGTATAAGTTATACATCTCCTGTATATAGTGATATGGAGCATGATGGTATAACCTGGGGATCTCCTGTATATAGTGATATGGAGCATGCAGGTATACCCTGGGTATCTCCTGTATATAATTATAAATGTACAGGTGGTATACGTTATACATTTCCTGTATATAGTGATATGGAGCATTCTGGTATAACCTGGGTATATCCTGTATATAATTATAAATGTACAGGTGGTATACGTTATACATTTCCTGTATATAGTGATATGGAGCATGCTGGTATAACCTGGGTATCTCCTGTATATAATTATATATGTACAGCAGGTATAAGTTATACATCCTGTTTATAGTGATACGGAGCATGCTGGTATAACCTGGGGATCTCTTGCATGTAATTATATATGTACAGCAGGTATAAGTTATACATCTCCTGTATACAGTGATATGGATCACGCTGGTATAACCTGGGTATCTCCTGTATATAGTGACATGGAGCATGCTGGTATAACCTAGGGATCTCCTGTATATAATTTTATATGTACAGCAGGTATAAGTTATACATCTCCTGTATATAGTGATATGGAGCATGCTGGTATAACCTGGGTATCTCCTGTATATAACTATATATGTACAGCTGGTATAAGTTATACATACTGTATATAGTGATATGGACCATGATGGTATAACCTGGGTATCTCCTATATATAATTATATATGTACAGCTGCTATAAGTTATATATCTCCTGTATATAGTGATATGGAGCATGCTGGTATAACCTGGGTATCTCCTGTATATAATTATATATGTTCAGCTGGTATGTGTTATACATCCTGTATATAGTTATATGGAGCATGCTGGTTAAAGCTGGGTATCTCCTCTATATAATTATATATGTACAGCGGGTATAAGTTATACATCTCCCTGTATATAGTAATATGGAGCATGCTGGTATAACCTGGGTATCTCCTGTATATAATTATATATATACAGCTGGTATAAGTTGTACATCTCCTGTATATAGTAATATGGAGCATGCTGCTATAACCTGGGTATCTCCTGTATATAATTATATATGTACAGCTGGTATAAGTTATACATCTCCTGTATATAGTGATATGGAACATGCTGGTATAACCTGGGTATCTCCTGTATATAGTGATATGGAGCATGCAAGTATAACCTGTGTATCTCCTGTATATAGTGATATGGAGCATGCTGGTATAACCTGGGTATCTCCTGTATATAATTACATATGTACAGCTGCTATAAGTTATACATCATCCTGTATATAGTGATATAGAGAATGCTGGTATAACCTGGGTATCTCCTGTATATAATTACATATGTACAGCTGGTATAAGTTATACATCATCCTGTATATAGTGATATGGAGCATGCTGGTATAACCTGGGTATCTCTTGTATATAATTATAAATGTACAGCTGGTATAAGTTACACATCTCCTGTATATAGTGATATGGAGCATGCTGGTATAACCTGGGGATCTCCTGTATTTAGTGATATGGAGCATGCTGGTATACCCTGGGTATCTCCTGTATATAATTATAAATGTACAGGTGGTATACGTTATACATTTCCTGTATATAGTGATATGGAGCATTCTGGTATAACCTGGGGATCTCCTGTATATAATTATAAATGTACAGCTGGTATAAGTTATACATCTCCTGTATATAGTGATATGGAGCATGCTGGTATAACCTGGGGATCCCCTGTATATAGTGATATGGAGCATGTTGGTATAACCTGGGTATCTCCTCTATATAATTATATATGCACAGCTGGTATAAGTTATACATTTCCTGTATATAGTGATATGGAGCATGCTGGTATAACCTGGGGATCTCCTGTATATAATTACATATGTACAGCTGGTATAAGTTATACATCATCCTGTATATAGTGATATAGAGAATGCTGGTATAACCTGGGTATCTGCTGTATATAATTACATATGTACAGCTGGTATAAGTTATACATCATCCTGTATATAGTGATATGGAGCATGCTGGTATAACCTGGGTATCTCTTGTATATAATTATAAATGTACAGCTGGTATAAGTTATACATCTCCTGTATATAGTGATATGGAGCATGCTGGTATAACCTGGGGATCTCCTGTATATAGTGATATGGAGCATGCTGGTATACCCTGGGTATCTCCTTTATATAATTACATATGTACAGCTGGTATAAGTAATACATCATCCTGTATATAGTGATATAGAGAATGCTGGTATAACCTGGGTATCTCCTGTATATAATTACATATGTACAGCTGGTATAAGTTATACATCATCCTGTATATAGTGATATAGAGAATGCTGGTATAACCTGGGTATCTCCTGTATATGATTATATAACTTATACCAGCTGTACATGTCTATCTCCAGTATATAGTGATATTGACCATGCTGGTATAACCTGGGTATCTCCTGTATATAATTATATATGTACAGCTGGTTTACGTTATACATCTCCTGTATATAGTGATATGGAACATACTGGTATAACCTGGGGATCTCCAATATATAATTATATATGTACAGCTAGTATGAGTTGGACATCTCCTGTATATAGTCATATGGAGCATGCTGGTATAACCTGAGTATGTCCTTTATATAATTATATATGTACAGCTGGTATAACCTGTGTATCTCCTGTATATAATTATATATGTAGAGCTGGTATAAGTTATATATCTCCTGTATATAGTGATGTGGAGCATGCTGGTATAACCTGGGTATCCCCTGTATATAATTATATATGTACAGCTGGTATAAGTTATACATGCTGCATATAGTTTTATGGAGCATACTGGTATAACCTGGGGATCTCCTGTATATAATTATATATGTACAGCTGGTATAAGTTATACATCTCCTGTATATAGTGATATGGAGCATGTTGGTATAACCTGGGTATCTCCTCTATATAATTATATATGCACAGCTGGTATAAGTTATACATTTCCTGTATATAGTGATATGGAGCATGCTGGTATAACCTGGGGATCTCCTGTATATAATTATATATGTACAGCTGGTATAAGTTATACATCTCCTGTATATTGTGATAGAGAGCATGCTGGTATAACCTGGGTATCTCCTGTATATAATTACATATGTACAGCTGCTATAAGTTATACATCATCCTGTATATAGTGATATAGAGAATGCTGGTATAACCTGGGTATCTCCTGTATATAATTACATATGTACAGCTGGTATAAGTTATACATCATCCTGTATATAGTGATATGGAGCATGCTGGTATAACCTGGGGATCTCCTGTATATAGTGATATGGAGCATGCTGGTATACCCTGGGTATCTCCTGTAAATAATTATAAATGTACAGGTGGTATACGTTATACATTTCCTGTATATAGTGATATGGAGCATTCTGGTATAACCTGGGGATCTCCTGTATATAATTATAAATGTACAGCTGGTATAAGTTATACATCTCCTGTATATAGTGATATGGAGCATGCTGGTATAACCTGGGGATCTCCTGTATATAGTGATATGGAGCATGCAGGTGTACCCTGGGTATCTCCTGTATATAATTATAAATGTACAGGTGGTATACGTTATACATTTCCTGTATATAGTGATATGGAGCATTCTGGTATAACCTGGGGATCTCCTGTATATAATTATAAATGTACAGCTGGTATAAGTTATACATCTCCTGTATATAGTGATATGGAGCATGCTGGTATAACCTGGGGATCTCCTGTATATAGTGATATGGAGCATGCAGGTATACCCTGGGTATCTCCTGTATATAATTATAAATGTACAGGTGGTATACGTTATACATTTCCTGTATATAGTGATATGGAGCATTCTGGTATAACCTGGGTATATCCTGTATATAATTATAAATGTACAGCTGGTATAAGTTATACATCTCCTGTATATAGTGATATGGAGCATGCTGGTATAACCTGGGGATCTCCTGTATATAGTGATATGGAGCATGCAGGTATACCTTGGGTATCTCCTGTATATAATTATAAATGTACAGGTGGTATACGTTATACATTTCCTGTATATAGTGATATGGAGCATTCTGGTATAACCTGGGTATATCTTGTATATAATTATAAATGTACAGGTGGTATACGTTATACATTTCCTGTATATAGTGATATGGAGCATGCTGGTATAACCTGGGTATCTCCTGTATATAATTATATATGTACAGCAGGTATAAGTTATACATCCTGTTTATAGTGATATGGAGCATGCTGGTATAACCTGGGGATCTCTTGTATGTAATTATATATGTACAGCAGGTATAAGTTATACATCTCCTGTATACAGTGATATGGATCACGCTGGTATAACCTGGGTATCTCCTGTATATAGTGACATGGAGCATGCTGGTATAACCTAGAGATCTCCTGTATATAATTTTATATGTACAGCAGGTATAAGTTATACATCTCCTGTATATAGTGATATGGAGCATGCTGGTATAACCTGGGTATCTCCTGTATATAACTATATATGTACAGCTGGTATATGTTATACATGCTGTATATAGTGATATGGAGCATGATGGTATAACCTGGGTATCTCCTATATATAATTATATATGTACAGCTGTCGTAGAATTCCTTTGCGGAATCACGGCTTACTCAATTTGGAATGTTTACAGCCCTCCATATTAATTCTGAATTGATAATGCGCATAAGAAGTTCCCACACTGACACGAGGTTCAGCATGCATAGCTTCCTCAATTCTAACTTTAATGATCGGCGTGTAGCCTATTTTAAGAGTTTAACAAATCCGCCCATCTGGGCAGGTCAAAGATTACATGCATACAACGTATTGTTTAATTATTGGATAAGCATCTTGCAATTCTTCCATCCTCCGGTCATCTGTGATTGGCCATCAGGTGGTGGATGAAATGAGTGGGTTGTCTTGGAGCCACGTGGGGTTCCTTCGATATGATTGGATGTTACATCATGAACTATAAATTGCACAAACCTCCCATGTTATTTGCATACGTTTCCAGTAAAATTGCTTGGGTAATTTCTGCGGTTGTCCATGTCTGATTCCTAGTTCCGTATTAGTGCATGCAGCTGGACAGTCAAATATATTTATACATGTTGGTTACGGGCTAAATTCCATCTTTGTCAGCAGAGTTATGAAAAACAGATACTTTCATATGTAGGAAGTACTTATTGCACAACTGTCATGAACTATATTTGTAGCAAGACAGAAGTATGTATACAGAATGTTAAATTGATAACTGTCTACTGCCAAGGCCCACCGATCCAAAATATAGGAATACTGGACTTCCACCACACAGCTGCTATAAGTTATATATCTCCTGTATATAGTGATATGGAGCATGCTGGTATAACCTGGGTATCTCCTGTATATAATTATATATGTACAGCTGGTATGTGTTATACATCCTGTATATAGTTATATGGAGCATGCTGGTTAAAGCTGGGTATCTCCTGTATATAATTATATATGTACAGCGGGTATAAGTTATACATCTCCCTGTATATAGTAATATGGAGCATGCTGGTATAACCTGGGTATCTCCTGTATATAATTATATATATACAGCTGGTATAAGTTGTACATCTCCTGTATATAGTAATATGGAGCATGCTGCTATAACCTGGGTATCTCCTGTATATAATTATATATGTACAGCTGGTATAAGTTATACATCTCCTGTATATAGTGATATGGAACATGCTGGTATAACCTGGGTATCTCCTGTATATAGTGATATGGAGCATGCAAGTATAACCTGTGTATCTCCTGTATATAGTGATATGGAGCATGCTGGTATAACCTGGGTATCTCCTGTATATAATTACATATGTACAGCTGGTATAAGTTATACATCATCCTGTATATAGTGATATGGAGCATGCTGGTATAACCTGGGTATCTCTTGTATATAGTGATATGGAGCATGCTGGTATACCCTGGGGATCTCCTGTATATAATTATAAATGTACAGCTGGTATAAGTTACACATCTCCTGTATATAGTGATATGGAGCATGCTGGTATAACCTGGGGATCTCCTGTATATAGTGATATGGAGAATGCTGGTATAACCTGGGGATCTCCTGTATATAGTGATATGGAGCATGTTGGTATAACCTGGGTATCTCCTCTATATAATTATATATGCACAGCTGGTATAAGTTATACATTTCCTGTATATAGTGATATGGAGCATGCTGGTATAACCTGGGGATCTCCTGTATATAATTATATATGTACAGCTGGTATAAGTTATACATCTCCTGTATATAGTGATAGAGAGTATGCTGGTATAACCTGGGTATCTCCTGTATATAACTACATATGTACAGCTGGTATAAGTTATACATCATCCTGTATATAGTGATATAGAGAATGCTGGTATAACCTGGGTATCTGCTGTATATAATTACATATGTACAGCTGGTATAAGTTATACATCATACTGTATATAGTGATATGGAGCATGCTGGTATAACCTGGGTATCTCTTGTATATAATTATAAATGTACAGGTGGTATACGTTATACATTTCCTGTATATAGTGATATGGAGCATTCTGGTATAACCTGGGGATCTCCTGTATATAGTGATATGGAGCATGCAGGTATACCCTGGGTATCTCCTGTATATAATTATAAATGTACAGGTGGTATACGTTATACATTTCCTGTATATAGTGATATGGAGCATTCTGGTATAACCTGGGTATATCCTGTATATAATTATAAATGTACAGGTGGTATACGTTATACATTTCCTGTATATAGTGATATGGAGCATGCTGGTATAACCTGGGTATCTCCTGTATATAATTATATATGTACAGCAGGTATAAGTTATACATCCTGTTTATAGTGATATGGAGCATGCTGGTATAACCTGGGGATCTCTTGTATGTAATTATATATGTACCGCAGGTTTAAGTTATACATCTCCTGTATACAGTGATATGGATCACGCTGGTATAACCTGGGTATCTCCTGTATATAGTGACATGGAGCATGCTGGTATAACCTAGGGATCTCCTGTATATAATTTTATATGTACAGCAGGTATAAGTTATACATCTCCTGTATATAGTGATATGGAACATGCTGGTATAACCTGGGTATCTCCTGTATATAGTGATATGGAGCATGCAAGTATAACCTGTGTATCTCCTGTATATAGTGATATGGAGCATGCTGGTATAACCTGGGTATCTCCTGTATATAATTACATATGTACAGCTGGTACAAGTTATACATCATCCTGTATATAGTGATATGGAGCATGCTGGTATAACCTGGGTATCTCTTGTATATAATTATTAATGTACAGCTGGTATAAGTTACACATCTCCTGTATATAGTGATATGGAGCATGCTGGTGTAACCTGGGGATCTCCTGTATATCGTGATATGGAGCATGCTGGTATACCCTGGGTATCTCCTGTATATAATTATAAATGTACAGGTGGTATACGTTATACATTTCCTGGATATAGTGATATGGAGCATTCTGGTATAACCTGGGGATCTCCTGTATATAATTATAAATGTACAGCTGGTATAAGTTATACATCTCCTGTATATAGTGATATGGAGCATGCTGGTATAACCTGGGGATCTCCTGTATATAGTGATATGGAGCATGCTGGTATACCCTGGGTATCTCCTGTATATAATTATAAATGTACAGGTGGTATACGTTATACATTTCCTGTATATAGTGATATGGAGCATTCTGGTATAACCTGGGGATCTCCTGTATATAATTATAAATGTACAGCTGGTATAAGTTATACATCTCCTGTATATAGTGATATGGAGCATGCTGGTATAACCTGGGGATCTCCTATATATAGTGATATGGAGCATGCTGGTATACCCTGGGTATCTCCTGTATATAATTATAAATGTAAAGGTGGTATACGTTATACATTTCCTGTATATAGTGATATGGAGCATGCTGGTATAACCTGGGTATCTCCTGTATATAATTATATATGTACAGCAGGTATAAGTTATACATCCTGTTTATAGTGATATGGAGCATGCTGGTATAACCTGGGGATCTCTTGTATGTAATTATATATGTACAGCAGGTATAAGTTATACATCTCCTGTATACAGTGATATGGAGCATGCTGGTATAACCTGGGTATCTCCTGTATATAATTATATATGTACAGCTGGTATGTGTTATACATCCTGTATATAGTTATATGGAGCATGCTGGTTAAAGCTGGGTATCTCCTGTATATAATTATATATGTACAGCGGGTATAAGTTATACATCTCCCTGTATATAGTAATATGGAGCATGCTGGTATAACCTGGGGATCTCCTGTATATAATTATATTTGTACAGCTGATATAAGTTGTACATCTCCTGTATATAGTAATATGGAGCATGCTGATATAACCTGGGTATCTCCTGTATATAATTATATATGTACAGCTGATATAAGTTATACATCTCCTGTATATAGTGATATGGACCATGCTGGTATAACCTGGGGATCTCCTGTATATAATTATATATGTACAGCTGGTATAAGTTATACATCTCCTGTATATAGTGATATGGAGCATGCTCCTATAACCTGGGTATCTCCTGTATATAATTATATATGTACAGCTGGTATAAGCTATAAATCCTGTATATAGTGATATGGAGCATGCTGGTATAACTTGGGTATCTCCTGTATATAGTGATATGGAGCATGCTGGTATAACCTGGGTATCTCCTGTATATAGTGATATGGAGCATGCTGGTGTAACCTGGGGATCTCCTGTATATAATTATATATGTACAGCCGGTATAAGTTATACATCTCCTGTATACAGTGATATGGAGCATTCTGGTGTAACCTGGGTATCTTCTGTATATTATTATACATGTACAGCTAGTATAAGTCATACATCTCCTGTATACAGTGATATGGAGCATGCTGGTATAACCTGGGGATCTCCTGTATATAATTATATATGTACAGCTGGTATAAGTTATACATCTCCTGTATATAGTGATATGGAGCATGCTGGTGTAACCTGGGTATCTCCTGTATATAATTATACATGTACAGCTGGTATAAGTTATACATCTCCTGTATATAGTGATATGGAGCATGCTGATATAACCTGGGTATCTCCTATATATAATTATATATGTACAGCTGGTATAAGTTATACATCCTGTATATAGTGATATGGAGCATGCTGGTATAACCTGGGGATCTTCTGTATATAATTATATATGTACAGCTGGTATAAGCTAGACATCTCCTGTATATAGTGATATGGAGTATGCTGGTATAACCTGGGTATCTGCTGTATATAATTGTATATGTACAGCTGGTATAAGTTATATATCCTGTATATTGTGATATGGAGCATGCTGGTATAACCTGGGTATCTGCTGTATATAATTGTATATGTACAGCTGGTATAAGTTATATATCCTGTATATAGTGATATGGAGCATGCTGGTATAACCTGGGTATCTCCTGTATATAGTAATATGGAGCATGCTGGTATAACCTGGAGATCTCCTGTATATAATTATATATGTACAGCTGGTATAAGATATACATTTCCTGTATATAGTGATATGGAGCATGCTGGTATAACCTGGGGATCTCCTGTATATAATTATATATGTACAGCTGGTATAAGTTATACATCTCCTGTATATAGTGATATAAAGCATGCTGGTATAACCTGGGTATCTCCTGTATATAATTATGAATGTACAGCTGATATAAGATATACATTTCCTGTATATAGTGATATGGAGCATGCTGGTATAACCTGGTATATCACTATATACAGCAGCTGTACATAGATAATATACCAGAGATACCCAGGTTAGGGCTTCTTCACATTGGCGAGCACGATATGTGAATCACGGCCCAATATCGCGCTCCCCACCATGTGAAAGCCTTGTGGATGTGAGTAGTATTCATGTGAAAACAGCCTCATATCACTGCAGGGATGGAGGGAATCTCCACTGTAACAGCCGCAGCAGAGGATCGCAAGCTTAGGCAGCAGGGAAACAGTAGACATGATACAAATAGAGGATTTTTCACTTGCGTTTTTTGGGTCAGCGTTTTTTTTTTGGCTTTTTTTTAGATGTTTTTGCTTAGACTTCTACATGAATAATAGCAGAAAACAATGCGAAACAGAAGTAAACAATCACAGTCTGAAAAGGCCTTCCTAAATGCACGTAGTGTCCATCTCTGGGGTTAAACATGGTCTTCCACTCGTCACCATTGCAGATGCGGATTAGATTGTAGGCTCCTGGCAGGTCAAGCTTATTGAAGACATGTGCACCGCGCAAGTGGTCAAACAGCTCAGGGATTAAAGGTAGCGGATACTTGCTCTTAATTGTGATAGCATTTAACCCCCGATGGTCTATGCATGGCCGGAGAGACCTTGCTTTCTTCTTAACAATAATCTGTCCCCAGATGGAGAAGAAGACTTGTAAATGACACTCCTGTTGAGGTTGTCTTTGACGTATTCTGCAGGAGTTTGGGTCGCAGGGTATACCCGCTGTCACCCTCTGAGTCGAGGAGACATCAGTGAAACCATAGTAGGCCTCCAGCAAGCCCTGAAGGTTCTGAGGCACCGGAGGTCATCAAACAAACTGTATTGAAAGCCGACACTTGGACTGGCAGGATGACGCCCAACGTAAAACCTCCCAGACCTCCAATCCAAGGTGGGATTATGCAGATGAAGCCAAGGTAGACTCAACAAAAGGGAACTGGTGGACCTCAGGAGGACCAACGACCAAGGGGCGGGCGCCTATTTAGCCGGGTTTGGGGGACGCAGTGAGTGCCGTTCCGCATCGCGTCCCCATTGCCATGACACCTGGCCGCGCTGCTCCATCTCTACCTGTTCAGCAGACACTGGGGGCTGGTTCTCCAGTATCTCTGATTAGGTCCTGCTGCTGTCAGGCTCCCCACCCCAATCAGCTGCTGGGGCGGGAGTTCTGACAGCATTTAAACTGCTCAGTTGCCTCAGACCCTTGCCAGTGTGTGATTGATCTCCAGCTACACCCATGTATTCCTGATTTGATGCTCAGTTTTGACTTGCTTGCTTGGACCCGACTTCGCCTGACCCCTTGTACTGTGCTCTCTCTTGTTGCCAACCTGGATTGCCTGACCTGCTTCTGTGTTTTGTTTGTTTCCCGATATTTGTCTGCAGTCTGACTCCCTCCAGTATTTGTCTGCTCCCTGCCCCGCGTCTCTAGTAAGTCTAGGGACTGTCACACAGTTGTCGCCCAGGGGGGGAAGTAGGTAGGGACAGGAGTTGCTGGTATTTTCCAGGAACTTCCAGTTACCCAGACCCCAGCTCCCTGACAGCAAGGCTCTCCCAAGATGCCACTACCAGGACCTCATTATTCCAGCGGAACTCTGAGGCCAGGCTTCGGAATTGAATGGCATTTTGCCCACAGTGAGGCTGCCCTGACGTAGACGCAAAAGGGAGGAGGCAGCCGAAGTAGTACAACCACGTTCATCAAACACTGTCCAGAACGTCTCTACAAACATACTTAAGCTATTAACTACCGGACGGCCTCTCTTCCCAGACAGGGTTTTTCCAGGCCAGCACCTGTCCAGAAAGATGAGACATCATGAAAGCAGCTAATTAGTGCGGTCAGTAGAAAACAGGTGCGACAATTCGAAATGCAAAAAGCGCTGATTTATGAACCCACGGCATAACTTAGGATCTCCTTCATAAAGTGGAGGAGTCAACAATCGAGGGTCAGGTCCTGCTACCATGACTGCCTGTGGTGACGGTGCTGGTATAGTACCTGCCATTGGGGTCTGCGATGCTGCTGCAGTAGTTGTAATGGTGTTCAGATGAGTATTCACTTTGTGCAGATACGCCAGAACTTGCTCCTGGCGATCACGTTGTTGAGCCATCAGCGGTGTCCATAGCTCGAGTGTACTGTTATAGACAGCGAGGGTGGACACACTGGGCCAGCCAACCAGTTTGACTTTGGGCTAATCTTGAGGGCATTATCCTGATGGGTCCGCGGTATTTACCTTTTAACCCCTGTACAGGGATCTGGACTTTGCAGTGGGGCACCAAGCAGGCCGCTACCTCAGGATTAGTCCTGGTGTGGTTGGCAGCTGACCCTTGGAGGTCAGACACTGGCGTAGAACACCGTGAAACAGTTCTGCCTACAGCCAAAATCCAGAATGATGTAGGACAGGTAGAGTGCAATGATACTAAGTAAGTCCATGAATTCGGGCAGAGACTGAAGACAGGAGCAGAAGGCCTTTGCTAGGTGACAGGCAAATATACACCAACACTGCGACAACGGTGAGGATCCCCAGCTCATCTGAAGAGGAGGGTCCCAGGAGCCTTAGGGGGCCCCCAAGGCCTCTCTTCTTTATACAGTGAGCCCAGTACTATGAATAAAGCATTATGGTTGGGGACCCTATTACAGGTTTTGCATTCAGGCCCAGAAGCTTTATGTTATGCCTCTGCATTAAGGGATTGAGAAGTTGGGGTGCCCCCAAGATAAACTTTTGCACCCGGGTCCATGAGCCTTTAGCTCCGCCTCTGTGTTGTTCACTTATCACTTTTGGAATTGGTGATCTTACCATGGACATGGACTGTCGACAATTATTACCATTGCATTGTTATTCTGTGATGTTAGTATATACAGTCAGTCCTCTTCTTTCCTCTCTCCCATTAATGGAGGTTTTGTCCTCATATCTTTCATCTCACTTCTTTTATTTCATATAAAGATTAAAATCAGAATGCGCCTCAAGCAGTTTTGAATAGATCAATAAAAAGTGGCAGGTGAAATGTGACTCACCTGGTGCTCGAAGGGTTAAGCCGTTAGCCTACGAAAACCCTCCGGCGCCTGTTGTCCACGTCGGCTTTAAGAAGTTTCTTTATTATTTTTCTAATATCTCCATTATCACTACTATATTTCGGTAGAATGGCACTTTTTAGTTCTTCTTGATTAATGGCACTCTTCTTTTTGTTTTTATTTTTACTCTTTCTTTTCCTTTTTCTATTTCTTCTCCCTTTTTTTGTAGTTTTTGATTTGCATCTTTTATTAATTTATTTCGATATCCTTTCTCTTTAAATCGTGATTCTATTATTTTCACAAGTTCTTCAAAATCTTCTTTTTTCGTACAGTTTCTGTGTGTGCTTTGTAACTGGCTATATGGTATATGACTCTTCCATCGTTGTAGGTGACAGCTTTTGTAATCTAGGTAACTGTTTTTGTTTACTTTTTTTAAATGTGTTTTTGTGTTCATTTTATCATTCTCAATATATAAGACTAAATCTAAAAATATTTCTTTATTCTCTATGGAATCTGTGAATTTGAGGTTACTGCTATTTTTATTGAGTAAAGGGATGTATTTGCTCAGGTCCAAAGTAGAACCTTCCCATATCATAAAATATCTTTTTCGAAATACCCCATGTAAAGGTTGGCAAACGATGGGGTGAACGTGCGCCCCATCGCTGTACCGGGTATCTGCTAGTAAAATTCGTTCTTATATATAAAATTATTTTTTAAAACAAACTATGAATTTTATTATGTATTCTTTTTGACTAAGGGGATCGTTATCTAAGTAGCACTTCAGAGTTTTTAATCCTAGTTCATGCGGTACGCTCGTGTATGGGGCTTCTACATCTAAGCTACACCATGTGCAGCTTTCTTCCCATTGTAGTTGAGATATTTGTTTTAAGAGGTGACCTGAATCTCTGCTTATTTTGTAATATTGTATCGATATATTCAGCTAATCTGCTGGTTACTGAATGTATCCCTGCTATAATAGGTCGACCAGGCGGATTGGGGATGTCTTTTTGTATTTTAGGGATTTGGTAAAGAAATTGTATTTGGATTCTAGACATGGCTTCTTTTTTAGTTATGGCTTCGTCTTCTGTAGCTTTTATCATCATATGTTTTAAATTGGTGAGTATTTCTGTAGTAGGATCTTTTATTTCATAGATATTGCTTTTAGATGTATTTTGCTGTTTAATTGGCGATGATTCATCAAACATTGACTGTTTGACAGTGTGTGCGATGGATGATGAATAGAGATGAGCGAGCACCAAAATGCTCGGGTGCTCGTTACTCGGGATGAAATTTTCGCGATGCTCGAGGGTTCGTTTTGAGTAACGAACCCCATTGAAGTCAATGGGCGACCCGAGCATTTTTGTATATCGCCGATGCTCGCTAAGGTTTTCATTTGTGAAAATCTGGGCAATTCAAGAAAGTGATGGGAACGACACAGAAACGGATAGGGCAGGCGAGGGGCTACATGTTGGGCTGCATCTCAAGTTCCCAGGTCCCACTATTAAGCCACAATAGCGGCAAGAGTGGGGCCCCCCCCTCCCAACAACTTTTACTTCTGAAAAACCCTCATTAGCATGGCATACCTTAGCAAAGCACAATCACTGCCTGCATGACACTCCGCTGCCACTTCTCCTGGGTAACATGCTGCCCAACCACCCCCCCTCCCCCCCACAGCGCACACCAAAGTGTCCCTGCGCAGCCTTCAGCTGCCCTCATGCCACACCACCCTCATGTCTATTTATAAGTGCGTCTGCCAGAGGAAAAGCAGGCACACACTGCAGAGGGTTGGCACGGCTAGGCAGCGACCCTCTTTAAAAGGGGCGGGGCGATAGCCCACAATGCTGTACAGAAGCAATGAGAAATATAATCCTGTGCCACCGCCATCAGGAGCTGCACACGTGGGCATAGCAATGGGGAACCTATGTGCCACACACTATTCATTCTGTCAAGGTGTCTGCATGCCCCAGTCAGACCGCGATTTTTTATAAATAGTCACAGGCAGGTACAACTCCGCAATGGGAATTCCGTGTGCACCTACAGCATGGGTGGCTCCCTGGAACCCACCGGCTGTACATAAATGTATCCCATTGCAGTGCCCTGGACAGCAGAGCTAACGTCAGATTAAATGCAGGTGGGCTTCGGCCCACACTGCATGCCCCAACCTGACCGGGGTTTTTAATTCATAGACACAGGCAGGTACAACTCCCTATGTGAAGTCCCTGTGGACCGACACCATGGGTGGGTGCCAGGAAGCCACCAGCGGTACATAAATATATCCCATTGCATTGCTCATCACAGCTGAGGTAATGTCATGCTTAATGCAGGTGGGCTTCGGCCCACACTGCATGCCCCAGTCTGACTGGGGTTCTTTAGTAGTGGACACATGCAGTTACAACTCCGTGTGGACCGACAGCATGGGTGGGTGCCAGGAAGCCACCGGCGGTACATAAATATATCCCATTCCAGTGCCCAGCACAGCTGATGTAACGTCAGCTGTAATGCAGGTGGGCAAAAAATTGCTATGATTACACTGTAGGCGAGGGCCCCAAAAAATTGGTTTACCAACAGTACAAATGTACCTCAGAAAAATTGCCCATGCCCAACCAAGAGGGCAGGTGAAACCCATTAATCACTTTGGTTACTGTGGCTTAATTGGTAACTAGGCCTGGAGGCAGCCCAGTTAAAATAAAAATTGGTTCAAGTTAAAGTTTCAACGCTTTAATGAGCATTGAAACGTATAAAAATTGTTTACAAAAATTATATGAGTGAGCCTTGTGGCCCTAAGAAAAATTGCCCGTTCGGCGTGATTACGTGAGGTTTCAGGAGGAGGAGCAGGAGGAGGAGGAGGAATATTAGACACAGATTGATGAAGCTAAAAGGTCCCCGTTTTGGATGGTGATAGAGAACGATGCTTCCATCCGCGGGTGCAGCCTACGTATTGTTTAGGTACCGCTGCTCCTCCGCTGGTGGAGAAGAGAAGTCTGGGGAAATCCAGGCTTTGTTCATCTTGATGAGTGTTAGCCTGTCGGCACTGTCGGTTGACAGGCGGGTACGCTTATCCGTGATGATTCCCCCAGCCACACTAAACACCCTCTCTGACAAGACGCTAGCCGCAGGACAAGCAAGCACCTCCAGGGCATACAGCGCGAGTTCAGGCCACGTGTCCAGCTTCGACACCCAGTAGTTGTACGGAGCAGAGGCATCACGGAGGACTGTCGTGCGCTCGGCTACGTACTCCCTCACCATCCTTTTACAGTGCTCCCGCCAACTCAGCCTTGACTGGGGAGCGGTGACACAGTCTTGCTGGGGAGCCATAAAGCTGGCAAAGGCCTTGGAGAGTGTTCCCCTGCCTGTGCTGTACATGCTGCTGGATCTCCGCACCTCCCCTGCTACCTGGCCCTCGGAACTGCGCCTTCTGCCACTAGCGCTGTCAGATGGGAAGTTTACCATCAGTTTGTCCACCAGCGCCCTGTGGTATAGCATCATTCTCGAACCCCTTTCCTCTTTGGGAATGAGAGTGGAAAGGCTCTCCTTATACCGTGGGTCGAGCAGTGTGTACACCCAGTAATCCGTAGTGGCCAGAATGCGTGTAACACGAGTGTCATGAGAAAGGCATCCTAACATGAAGTCAGCTATGTGTGCCAGGGTACCTGTACGCAACACATGGCTGTCCTCACTAGGAAGATCACTTTCAGGATCCTCCTCCTCCTCCTCCTCCTCCTCTGGCTATACACGCTGAAAGGATGACAGGCATGCAGCATGTGTACCCTCAGCAGTGGGCCAAGCTGTCTCTTCCCCCTCCTCCTCATGCTCCTCCCCCTCCTCCTCCTCAATGCGCTGAGATATAGACATGAGGATGCTCTGACTATCCAGCGACATACTGTCTTCCCCCGCCTCCGTTTCCGAGTGCAAAGCGTCTGCCTTTATGCTTTGCAGGGAACTTCTCAAGAGGCATAGCAGAGGAATGGTGACGCTAATGATTGCAGCATCCCCGCTCAGCATCTGGGTAGACTCCTCAAAGTTTCCAAGGACCTGGCAGATGTCTGCCAACCAGGCCCACTCTTCTGTAAATAATTGAGGAGGCTGACTCCCACTACGCCGCCCATGTTGGAGTTGGTATTCCGCAATAGCTCTACGCTGCTCATAGAGCCTGGCCAACATGTGGAGCGTAGAGTTCCACTGTGTGGGCACGTCGCACAGCAATCGGTGCACTGGCAGATTAAACCGATGTTGCAGGGTCCGCAGGGTGGCAGCGTCCGTCTTGGAGTTGCGGAAATGTGCGCTGACCCGGCGCACCTTTCCGAGCAGGTATGACAAGTGTGGGTAGCTTTTCAGAAAGCGCTGAACCACCAAATTAAAGACGTGGGCCAGGCATGGCACGTGCGTGAGGCTGCCGAGCTGCAGAGCCGCCACCAGGTTACGGCCGTTGTCACACACGACCATGCCCAGTTGGAGGCTCAGCGGCGCAAGCCAGCAGTCGGTCTGCTCTGTCAGACCCTGCAGCAGTTCGTGGGCCGTGTGCCTCTTATCTCCTAAGCTGAGTAGTTTCAGCACGGCCTGCTGACGCTTGCCCACCGCTGTGCTGCCGTGCCGCGTGACACCGACTGCTGGCGACGTGCTGCTGCTGACACATCTTGATTGCGAGACAGAGGTTGCGTAGGAGGAGGAGGAGTGTGGTTTAGTGGAGGAAGCATACACCGCCGCAGATACCACCACCGAGCTGGGGCCCGCAATTCGGGGGGTGGGTAGGACGTGAGCGGTCCCAGGCTCTGACTCTGTCCCAGCCTGCACTAAATTCACCCAATGTGCCGTCAGGGAGATATAGTGGCCCTGCCCGCCTGTGCTTGTCCACGTGTCTGTTGTTAAGTGGACCTTGGCAGTAACCGCGTTGGTGAGGGCGCGTACAATGTTGCGGGAGACGTGGTCGTGCAGGCCTGGGACGGCACATCGGGAAAAGTAGTGGCGACTGGGGACCGAGTAGCGCGGGGCAGCCGTCGCCTTCATGCTTTTGAGAGCCTCCGTTTCCACAAGCCTATACGGCAGTATCTCCAGGCTGATCAGTTTTGCAATGTGCCCGTTTAACGCTTGAGCGTGCGGGTGCGTGGCGGCGTACTTGCGCTCGCGCTCAACAGTGGTGCTAGCGACGTCTGGACGCTGCGCTGAGAGACATTGCTGGATGGGGCCAAGGACAGCGGAGGTGAGGGTGTGGGTGCCGGCCAGGAGACGGTACTGCCTGTGTCCTCAGAGGGGGGTTGGATCTCAGTGGCAGGTTGGGGCACAGGGGGAGAGGCAGTGGTGCAAACCGAAGGCGGTGAACGGGCATCGTCCCACCTTGTGGGGTGCTTGGCCATCATATGCCTGCGCATGCTAGTGGTGGTGGCTCCCCAGCTGATCTTGATGCGACAAAGGTTGCACACCACTGTTCGTCGGTCGTCAGGCGTCTCTGTGAAAAACTGCCACACCGTTGAGCACCTTGACCTCTGCAGGGTGGCATGGCGCGAGGGGGCGCTTTGGGAAACATTTGGTGGATTATTCGGTCTGGCCCTGCCTCTACCCCTGGCCACCGCACTGGCTCGGCCTGTGCCCACACCCTGACTTGGGCCTCCGCGTCCTCGCCCGCGTCCACGTCCTATAGGCCTACCCCTACCCCTCAGCATGGTGTATTACCAGTAGTGCAGAAACAGAACGGTGTAATTAAATGTGCCACTTATTGGCCTGTGGTTGGAGGCTGACTTCGCTTACGGAACGCACAGCAGAGCCAGGAAAGAATTTTGCGCAAGCCTGCTGTAACACTTAGCTGGCGGCGTATGAATTAGGAGGACTACTACACCCAGCAGAGACCCAGAACACTGAGGACAGTCACAGGCAGCCCAAATAGATTTTTTTTCCCCAAATGTTTTTGGAAAGGCCCACTGCCTATATACACTGTATATGTCTTCTGTCCCTGCCTCACCACCACTACTGGCCCTGGAGTATGTCAAATAACTGCAGACTGTTGCACTGTGGACTGCAATACAGCGGTGATTTAACAGCCAACACAACGCCAGGAAAGAATTTTGCGCAAGCCTGCTGTAACACTTAGCTGGCTGCGTATGAATTAGGAGGACTACTACACCTAGCAGAGACCCCGAACACTGAGGACAGTCACAGGCAGCCCAAATAGATTTTTCTCCCCAAATGTTTTTGCAAAGGCCCACTGCCTATATTCAATAAATATGTCTTCTGTCCCTGCCTCACCACTACTGGCCCTGCACTATATCTAATTACTGCAGGGTGCAATGCTCTGCACGGCCGATATACAAAAAAAAAAAAATGTGCAACACTGCAAAAAGCAGCCTCCACAGTACTGCATACGGTTAGATGTGGCCCTAAGAAGGACCGTTGGGGTTCTTGAAGCCTAAAATACTCCTAACACTCTCCCTATAGCAGCTCCACCAAGACAGCACTTTCCCTCCTCTATGTCAGAACACATCTGAGGCGAGCCGCGGGAGGGGCCGATTTTTATACTCAGGTGGCACCTGATCTCGCCAGCCACTCACTGCAGGGGGGTGGTATAGGGCTGGAACGTCGCAGGGGGAAGTTGTAATGCTTTCCCTGTCTGTCTATTGGCCAGAAAAGCGCGCTAACGTCTCAGAGATGAAAGTGAAAGTAACCCGAACATCGCGTGGTACTCGTCACGAGTAACGAGCATCTCGAACACGCTAATACTCGAACGAGCATCAAGCTCGGACGAGTACGTTCGCTCATCTCTACACTTTACCATTCAAGAACACACTGGTGCAGGTAAGACAGAAGAAGGGCGGTCAGGGAGTAACTCAGGATGATACCGGCCCTACAGTCCTCGTTATCTGCATGGTACTGCCCCTGGAAAGGGCAAACTCTCCACAGACACTCACTTTTAGAAGTACCTCTGCGTGGTGGTCTTGACTTTCCTCTACTTCTCTTGCTCTTTCACACTCTTTCTTTCTCCTTAATCTCTCTTGGCTCCTGGCAGTAGGGTACTCAGGAAACATTTCTTTCTCTTCCATCTTCTTCACCACATGAGGGTTGAAGGTACCTTTATGTGGCTGGCACTCTCACTCAGGAACCCAGAAGGTGATGGACCGAAGACCGTTTCCAGCTCTCAGACACTAATACTAATAGTCTCTAGCATACCACACCAGGACATGAATTGATACTTTTGCAGACATATCCCAACCACATGCAGACATTAACCTCTCACTTGCTGCAGCGGTGCAATACACATAACAGAAGACTAGACATTTTGCACACTAAAGACATGACATGTATGACAATTATGGAGGGACCAGGAATAGACTTCTGGGCCACTACAGTTCCCCTACTTAAAATAAGCCGACCCCAGCGCCTCTAAAACAGAGTATCATCCGGAGAAGTAATATCTCAGTGTGCTACTCCCATTTCACCTGTAGGACCTCTGCTCAGTCACAGAGTGTGCAAGGCGAAACCTGTAAACACAGCTCCTACCCTCCTGGTAACTTAGGAAAAGATTAACCCATTCTTGGTGTTCTGCAACTATCTTATGAATGTCACTTTCTCAATCTAGCCTTTGTTTATGACAGCGTGTAGGAAACTGGTTTGGCCTAACCAGGAGAACAGAATTCAGGATGCACTAGCATTAGAGATGAGCGAGCACCAAAATGCTCGGGTCCTCGAGTAACGAACCCCATTGACTTCAATGGGAGACTCGAGCATTTTTGTACGGGACCCGCCGGTAGCAGAGTTCTTTGTTTTGTTTTTTCTCTCTCTATCTCTGCCAGCCACAAACTACCGTTGACGTGCGCAGTGGGGAGGGGTCAAATCTGACACGTCAGCGGCGGGGAGGTGCCAAAACTGGGGCGGGGGTCGAACACGGCGTGATGCTCGCTCCAGTAGCGAGCACTATCGAGTATGCTAATACTCAAACAAGCATCAAGCTCGGAAGAGTACATTCGCTCAACTCAAACTTGCCTAGCTATGGGGCAATTACATGTCTCTTTTCCCCAAAGACAAAAGGAATGAGGCAAGAGGAATGAACATCACAAAAATCAAATACAAGACTGGTGCTAAACTTCAAAATAGAAAGCGGCAACTGGCAGGAAAGAAAAGAGACGAATGGAATGATCATCACTCTCCCTGAAAAAGTAATAGACTTCACAACAAGTGGTAACTTAAAGGGGTTGTCCCGCGGCAGCAAGTGGGGTTATACACTTCTGTATGGCCATAATAATGCACTTTGTAATGTACATTGTGCATTAATTATGAGCCATACAGAAGTTATAAAAAGTTTTTCACTTACCTGCTCCGTTGCTAGCGTCCTCGTCTCCATGGTTGCCGTCTAATTTTCGCCGTCTAATGGCCAAATTAGACGCGCTTGCGCAGTCCGGGTCTTCTTATCTTCTCAATGGGGCTCCGTGTAGCTCCGCCCCGTCACGTGTCGATTCCAGCCAATCAGGAGGCTGGAATCGGCAATGGACCGCACAGAAGCCCTGCGGTCCACGGAGGGAGAAGATGCCGGCGGCCATCTTCACCAGGTAAGTAAGAAGTCACCGGAGCGCGGGGATTCAGGTAAGCGCTGTCCGGTGATCTTTTTTAACCCCTGCATCGGGGTTGGCTCGCGCCGAACGGGGGGGGGGGTTGAAAAAAAAAACCCCGTTTCGGCACGGGACAACCCCTTTAAAGGGGTTGTCCGGCCACACAGGGTAAAAATTTTTATAATGCTGCTGCTTACCTTTCAGTAAGGATAGTAACACCCAGCATAGAGGGGCTCAAACCGGCCGGCAGATCAGCTGCAATGTCAGTTTCTTACCTTAGATTCTGATCTTCACTGCAGCTTTCAAAGATGGCGCCTCTGTGCTGCCTTCCCACAATGCTCTGCGCTCTCCCTCTTCTGTGTGCGCGCTCCCGATGGTAGTAAGAGGCATGAAAAGGCAGGATTTCATGGCCTCCCTCAGCTCACGTCCTAGCCCCGCCCACAACACGCCCACCTCTATTGAACTGCTCTACAGTCTCTCCCCGCCCAGGCCCCGCCCCCTGCTGCATACTATAATCAGAGGGGTTGTGGCCAGGGGAGACTGTTATACTCTCATGGTTCACGATAAAATCCTACCATGAGTGTAAACAGCAGCACTGTGTATAGTGAATGGAGAGGGGCAGGGGAGAGCCGAGAGAGAACTCTCCTGCAGCCCCCCACTGCAAAGCTATCTACTCCCCCCCCCCCCCCCACCCCACCCTGCTAAAGTAAAGTAAAACAAAACAGCCGGGTCTCCAGACACCACTAGGACACACACACATCACTGCACCCCCCCTGCACACATCCATCCATCCATCCATCTCTCACTCTCCACCCCCCCGCGCGAGAGCCCGCCCCTCCACTCATTCTTACCTTGGAGATGAAGAGCCAGCGGCCACGCCTCCCCTGCAGGCAGAACTGAGCTTCCCAGCGGCTGAAGTTCTTCTGCACATGCGCAGAGCTGTGCTGGAGAAGCGTGTCCCCATCGTCCCGACAAGAAGAGGACAAGAGACTTGTCAGAACCCATGGCATGCCTAATTTACAATGCACAATGTATATTACAAAGTGCATTGTATTGGGCAAACAGAAGTAATGAGACCTAATGTTTATGGCCGGACAACCCCTTTAAGTCAATAGCCCTGCCCGTGACTAAAGAGAAGGTGAAAGGGAAGCCCCGCCTCCTGGTACAGACTAGGACGGTGGACTCACACTGGCACAGGACATGGGGAACAGAACCCTCCAGTCATACACATAAATCATCCATACCATTCATACATTCAAACGGGAGCAGTGGGAAAGTTAAGGAGTTTTACTTTTGAGCAATAAGCATATTTAAATCATTTCTACTGCACATTTCTTAAACCTAACGTTACAGAACAGTAATAACTTTTCATTATGAAAAATAAAGAACATGGTATAAAATTATACAAGGGGGGTAAGCAACTTTAGAGTCCTTTTCAGATAAAAGGGGAGTAACTGGGGAAGAAACAAATGTCTGTTACGTAAAGAATCATTGGTTCAATACCGGAAAAAGGTTCACGGCGAAGCCAGGTTGGGCTACAAAACTTCCTGTGGGTCATCACTTTTGGAGTCAGCAACCACAATGGCGGCTGACGCTCTGGAACTGACAGGTGCCTCCACCACGCAAGTTCCTGAAGTACTGCTTTAAAGTAGCTGAGTGACCTCTTCGTTGCACTCGTCCAAGTCCTCAGACACAGCGTAACTTACCGTGGAGAGCAAGGTCTGCCGGAGTCTTCCTCAGATTACGAAGTGCTCTGCATTGAAATCAGAGAAGTGACAGGTCCACGTTGAGGTGGCCGCAGAGCCGGGATGGGCAGGATATGGCGGTTTCCCGCGAAGAGGAATGAAAAATTCTGATATTATACGATAAAGTGACTCATCATCAGGCAAACAGACTCAGCACATTATTACGGCAGTGAATTAGTATCCAGAGAGGATATTCCGCTTGGGCCAAGACGTCTGCTCTTCTGAAAGTGCATAAAGGATGAGCAGGCCCTGCAGCGCCCTCCAGTTCTGTCTCTTCAGGTGGTGGAGAGGTGGGAGAGTCCTTCGGTGGGAGCGGTAGAAGCGGATCTCCTCCCCAGGAGTATTGCTGTCGTCAGGTAGGAGCTCTGACAGCAGCATCTCCAGCTGGGCATAGACATAGATTGCTCCTTGCAGGATACTTCCCATCTCCAAGATATTCACAGGTGTTTGCCCAGACAAGTTTAGAAGTTGCTTAAAGTCGAAAGGCTCCACCCCTGTGGGCGGGCTTGAGATTGGGGAGGGGGGGTGATTCTCCCCACTATACACACACAGCGGTGAGGTAGATTCTCCTCAGTATATACACATAGAGGTGAGGTAGATTCTCCTCAGTATATACAGATAGAGGTGAGGTAGATTCTCCTCAGTATATACACACAGGGGTGAGGTAGATTCTCCTCAGTATATATACACATAGAGGTGAGGTAGATTCTCCTCAGTATATACACATAGAGGTGAGGTAGATTCTCCTCCGTATATACATATAGAGGGGAGGTAGATTCTCCTCAGTATATACACATAGAGGGGAGGTAGATTCTCTTCAGTATATACATATAGAGGTGAGGTAGATTCTACTCAGTATATACACACAGGGGTGAGGTAGATTCTCCTCAGTATATATACACATAGAGGTGAGGTAGATTCTCCTCAGTATATACACAACGGTGCGGTAGATTCTCCTCAGTATATACATATAGAGGTGAGGTAGATTCTCCTCAGTATATACACACAGAGGTGAGGTAGATTCTCCTCAGTATATACAGATAGAGGTGAGGTAGATTCTCCTCCGTATATACATATAGAGGTGAGGTACATTCTCCTCAGTATATACACAGAGAGGTGAGGTAGATTCTCCTCAGTATATACAGATAGAGGTGAGGTAGATTCTCCTCAGTATATACAGATAGAGGTCAGTTTGATTCTCCTCAGTTTATACACACAGAGGTGAGGTAGATTCTCCTCCGTATATACACATAGAGGTGAGGTAGATTCTCCTCAGTATATACACATAGAGGTGAGGTAGATTCTCCTCAGTATATACACATAGAGGTGAGGTAGATGCTCCTCAGTATATACACATAGAGGTGAGGTAGATTCTCCTCAGTATATACACATAGAGGGGAGGTACGTTCTCCTCAGTATATACACATAAAGGTGAGGTAGATTCTTCTCAGTATATACACATAGAGGTGAGGTAGATTCTTCTCAGTATATACACATAGAGGTGAAGTTGATACTCCTTAGTATATACACATAGAGGTGAGGTAGATTCTCCTCAGTATATACACATAGAGGGGAGGTAGATACTCCTCACTATATACACATAGAGGGGAGGTACGTTCTCCTCAGTATATACACATAGAGGGGAGGTACGTTCTCCTCAGTATATACACATAGGAGGGAGGTACGTTCTCCTCAGTATATACACATAGAGGGGAGGTACGTTCTCCTCAGTATATACACATAGAGGGGAGGTACGTTCTCCTCAGTATATACACATAGAGGGGAGGTACGTTCTCCTCAGTATATACATATAGAGGGGAGGTAGGTTCTCCTCAGTATATACACATAGAGGGGAGGTAGGTTCTCCTCAGTATATACACATAGAGGGGAGGTAGGTTCTTCTCAGTATATACACAGAGAGGTGAGGTAGATTCTCCTCAGTATATACACACAGGGGTGGGGTAGATTCTGCTCAGTATACACACACAGGGGTGAGGTAGATTCTCCTCAGTATACACACACAGCGGTGAGGTAGATTCTCCTCAGTATATATACACATAGAGGTGAGGTAGATTCTCCTCAGTATATACATATAGAGGTGAGGTAGATTCTCCTCAGTATATACAGAAAGAGGTGAGGTAGATTCTCCTCAGTATATACAGATAGAGGTGAGGTAGATTCTCCTCCGTATATACATATAGAGGTGAGGTAGATTCTCCTCCGTATATACACAGAGAGGTGAGGTAGATTCTCCTCAGTATATACAGATAGAGGTGAGGTAGATTCTCCTCAGTATATACAGATAGAGGTCAGTTTGATTCTCCTCAGTTTATACACACAGAGGGGAGGTAGATTCTCCTCCGTATATACATATAGAGGGGAGGTAGATTTTTCTCAGTATATACACATAGAGGGGAGGTAGATTCTCCTCAGTATATACACATAGAGGTGAGGTAGATTCTCCTCAGTATATACACATGGAGGTGAGGTAGATTCCCATCAGTATATACACATAGAGGTGAGGTAGATTCTCCTCAGTATATACACATAGAGGGGAGGTAGATTCTCCTCAGTATATACACATAGAGGTGAGGTAGATTCTCCTCAGTATATACACAGAGAGGTGAGGTAGATTCTCCTCAGTATATACAGATAGAGGTGAGGTAGATTCTCCTCAGTATATACAGATAGAGGTCAGTTTGATTCTCCTCAGTTTATACACACAGAGGTGAGGTAGATTCTCCTCCGTATATACACATAGAGGTGAGGTAGATTCTCCTCAGTATATACACATAGAGGTGAGGTAGATTCTCCTCAGTATATACACATAGAGGTGAGGTAGATGCTCCTCAGTATATACACATAGAGGTGAGGTAGATTCTCCTCAGTATATACACATAGAGGGGAGGTACGTTCTCCTCAGTATATACACATAAAGGTGAGGTAGATTCTTCTCAGTATATACACATAGAGGTGAGGTAGATTCTTCTCAGTATATACACATAGAGGTGAAGTTGATACTCCTTAGTATATACACATAGAGGTGAGGTAGATTCTCCTCAGTATATACACATAGAGGGGAGGTAGATACTCCTCACTATATACACATAGAGGGGAGGTACGTTCTCCTCAGTATATACACATAGAGGGGAGGTACGTTCTCCTCAGTATATACACATAGGAGGGAGGTACGTTCTCCTCAGTATATACACATAGAGGGGAGGTACGTTCTCCTCAGTATATACACATAGAGGGGAGGTACGTTCTCCTCAGTATATACACATAGAGGGGAGGTACGTTCTCCTCAGTATATACATATAGAGGGGAGGTAGGTTCTCCTCAGTATATACACATAGAGGGGAGGTAGGTTCTCCTCAGTATATACACATAGAGGGGAGGTAGGTTCTTCTCAGTATATACACAGAGAGGTGAGGTAGATTCTCCTCAGTATATACACACAGGGGTGGGGTAGATTCTGCTCAGTATACACACACAGGGGTGAGGTAGATTCTCCTCAGTATACACACACAGCGGTGAGGTAGATTCTCCTCAGTATATATACACATAGAGGTGAGGTAGATTCTCCTCAGTATATACATATAGAGGTGAGGTAGATTCTCCTCAGTATATACAGAAAGAGGTGAGGTAGATTCTCCTCAGTATATACAGATAGAGGTGAGGTAGATTCTCCTCCGTATATACATATAGAGGTGAGGTAGATTCTCCTCCGTATATACACAGAGAGGTGAGGTAGATTCTCCTCAGTATATACAGATAGAGGTGAGGTAGATTCTCCTCAGTATATACAGATAGAGGTCAGTTTGATTCTCCTCAGTTTATACACACAGAGGGGAGGTAGATTCTCCTCCGTATATACATATAGAGGGGAGGTAGATTTTTCTCAGTATATACACATAGAGGGGAGGTAGATTCTCCTCAGTATATACACATAGAGGTGAGGTAGATTCTCCTCAGTATATACACATGGAGGTGAGGTAGATTCCCATCAGTATATACACATAGAGGTGAGGTAGATTCTCCTCAGTATATACACATAGAGGGGAGGTAGATTCTCCTCAGTATATACACATAGAGGTGAGGTAGATTCTCCTCAGTATATACACATGGAGGTGAGGTAGATTCCCATCAGTATATACACATAGAGGTGAGGTAGATTCTTCTCAGTATATACACACAGAGGTGAG